>NC_062520.1:17988153-18158153 GCF_022655615.1 Tachysurus fulvidraco | reverse complement strand
AACTTCTCTGGTCTGGATGATGTGGTTTTGGCTGCTGTTCTCTGATGGTCAGGCCAAAGCAAACAATAATAGGGACAGGATGGAGAAAAACCTCCATTAGGTTCGAGAGTTTATTCTAATGCATCCTGTGTGAGAAGCCTGATAAATTTAGCTGTTTGAAGATGTATCTATTAAATTCTGATCTATAGTGTAGAACTGCATGAGAGAGCAGTACATTTGTTGAAGTACAATAAGAACAGTAAGAAAATAAAAATTGCGACAACTGATCTAGTTAACCACCTGATAATTATGCTTTATGCTTATTCCCCTGAGGCAATATGAGCACATTATTGTTTATCATTGTGAGAGGATAGTTATTCTAAATGCGATGGTTGCTTGAAACATAATTTTAATACAAATCCAAACTTGAAACTACTTTTTAGGAACACACCAGCTGAAATTGGACATTAAAATATTAATGACATTAAAAAATATCATTATTATAAATATTATTAGACATTAAAATGTAACCCCACACCTTCTATATTAGCAACCAAGGACACTAATTTGACTGTGGGCTAACCCTGCATTCGCACGTGCAGGCAACAAAGCAACCAATAACCACAATGTGCTACACAAAGCAATTTCAGAGCCAGCAGCAAAGCAGCAGCTCAACAATTGATATTTGACCTGAGTTTTTCTTAGCTCTATGCATGATAGGTGTGATTAGCTTGGACCACAAACAACAGCATCACAAAGAAAAGCTCAGTCTGTATTCTGGCCAAAAAACATTACACTGTTCTTCCTCGACTGTGACGTAGCTACATTTGAAAATAACCAGCATTAATTACACACCAAATAGAATAACCACAAAACATACAGATCATGTCAGAAATTCCAAAACACTAAATATAAGCTTTAGATATCTGTTACTGTGAGAGATTAGCAATCATTTGTGCTGTCACTCTAAGTAGTCGGAGCACTCTTTAACTTGATCTCATGCTTGTGAGAGCTCTTCATGGCAAGGCTCCGGTTTCTTGCAGGGGGTTGTGTAAAAGCAGTCCTGAAAAGCCTTTGAGCATGCCTTTTATAACCCTGTTCTAGTGACTCTATTTCCCTGTGCTGCTCTTTTTTAACCATTTTCATGTGCACTCCTCTTTGATACAGAATCTGGCAGACCATACTTTAAACAAACCGAACTCTGAAGGAACCAAGAACCTAATCCATCTGGTATGAGAGTATTTCCCTGAAACGGTTTTCTCTGACGGATTTGGTCCTCCGAGAGGAATGTGGAATGGTCAACACATTGAGGACGACTCTCTGTAGATTGATGCCTACACACACTCCCAGTTAGAGAACGTACTTCTGTCTGTCAAGCTATCATTTCACATTAGATTGAAAATTTAAAAAATACATTTATTGGCTTACGTGGCTGCAAATATGTCACACGTGTACTAAATGTAATAAATACCATATTTAGAGGCAATCTCTATGAATTTCTAGCCATTTGGCTTTTATTAGTTTATTATTTCCCAGACTCGGAAGCCAGACCCTGAGCTTTGTTGGAGAGTCTGGTGTGTTTCATCTATAAATGTCGCCAAGAACTGCATGCTTTCACAGGAAGGGGCAATTTGACCAACATGGGAAATGACTAACCACAGACCTTTTCCTGCAGCCCTTTGGCAAAAATGCAAGTTTATCTCATTTACCAACCAGCGCTTCATGCATATACTTTTGAATCCCCTTTAAATACTGCATTTTGTGATTTGATGTAGTTTTTATTTATTTATTTATTTATTTATTTATTTATTTATTTTTTGAGCATGTCTTGCTCTATACAGCTTGCAAGCATGATGTTGTGCTTCAGTGATTCAGCCTGTGAATTGTTTATTCATGAACTGGATTTATAGACACTTTAATGCAAAGCGAATCAGAAAACCTAGACTGAAGTCAATGTAGGGAATGTTTTTGTGAACATTCTGAATAATTCTGCACTACAAGGTAATATCCAGGAGAACCCCTAAACACCGGTTTCACCAAGCTGCTTATAGGACCACTATAAGGAAACTTTTCTGTCTACTGCTGTCAGGTTCTACAACAAGTAAACCTCATAAGGCTCAATCCTTCCACCTGTCCCTTAAAATAAGCAGAATTTAACTGCGAAATGATTTACTTGCAGTACACTATCAGATCCAGCCTTTTCAGTTTTCCTTCACACTAAACCTATTGCCTCACATCCCCCACCACACCAAATGGAAATGTCAGTTGTGTGAGCATGTTTCTGCAGTCTGTCTTGGTGAACGGATTGAGTAAATGGGTGTATTTATTCTCTAGTTTATGTCCTGTTTTCAGCTACTGTAGTTTAGTTCCTCTTTTAGCATGTGAGTGAAGTATATCAGTCTGTCTCTATCTGTTTAAATCCTGTTTTACAGGCTAGCTGTAGAAACCTACAGTTATCTTCTGCTAAAATCCATTTTGTCCACTTGTAGATTCTCAGTCCAAGATTGTGGATTGTGTCTGGATTAAAACCAGATTGAGTTTCAGATTTCTTTCTAAATTGCTGAATAGAGCTCTGGAAAGAGGTATGCAGCTAGAGCAAGACTCTCTGTAGCTACTGGGTCTATAGGGCTATACATGCATATGTACATGCTGGAATTCTGTGTGCCAACAAACCAGCTGATTTTCTTTGGCCTCTGATGAACAGCCAATGAGGTCATGTACGTGGGTAGCCGCCTCCCTGTGTGTGTGTGTGTGTGTGTGTGTGTGTGTGTGTGTGTGTGTGTGTGTGTGTGTGTGTGTGTGTGTGTGTGTTAGAATGTAAGCATATGCGTGCAAGAGTGAGTCAAAGAGCGTCTGATTCCAATTCAGAGGATTTCCTCTCAAGTGCTCTCTGATCTCATAGTTCTATAGTTTGGGATGAAGAGTGCTTTCATCTAATATATTTGACTTCAATATTCCATGTAAAAATAAAAACAGTCCTTAATTCTGTAGGATTCCAGACAAGGTGTTTGTATAGTCAAGCAATGCAAATTGACCTCAGTAAAGCAGCAGGCATGTGGTTTTGTCTTTTGGTTTGCGCCCAGGCCTGTGTGTGTCTGTGTGTGTGTGACTGGGTGGGGGAGTGTTTGCTTTGGAGAGTATTAAAGTGCAGTCATGGATTTTGTTGATTTGTATGATTTGCCACAGAACTTCTGAGGAACAGCGATTCATATTTCTATAAAGAACATGTTGCGTCTGTCAATATGTATTAAAGATAATATTAAATACGCTTAAATGAGTTTAACCTAAAAGGTCAACCCTGAACCCTGTGGTAAAATTTGTACCATGCCAAAAAGAATAATGTTAAGTAATAGGAGAAAGTTACAGTCTTTGTTTTAAGATTAAAAGCGATGTAGTGCCACTGGCATGGAGAATGGATAACATTTACCAGTTCAGGAAAGTGGACATTCTGAGTTGAATGGAAGAGAGAGCTTTTTGCATCAGAACCCTGAGCACTGAACAAAAGTTTTTTTTTTGTTTTGTTTTTTGAAAGAAATGAAGCTAAGCCCATATAGTGCTTACATATAGTTTTCTTTCATTCGACATCACTAACTTCTTTATACTCTTCAGGCCCAGGGTAGATTAGATTGCCTATAATTTATATTTTATTATGTACAACCAACAAAGCTTAAAAATCAAAAATATATATATATTGGGGCAGGCACAAGCATTAAAACAAGGGGGGGGGGATTGGTCAGAATTCCTTCAGGATGTGGGTGGGAATAGGATTTATAAATAAAACAAAACAAAAATGTCCCATGGATGCCTCCATTACACAAACCCCAGCCTACGTTTTTAAATTTTTTTTGTTTTTGTATTCTATTTATTTTTTCCCATCTCACTGAAAAGCTGTTGCACATGCCAGTAGTGTCATTTTATGTTTGAACGCAGCGTCAATTTGTTCTTCCTTCAGCCTGTTTCTTAATTCTTCTTTCAACTAGGATTATTATCTATCGAGTTATGTTTGTCATTTTGGCTTTTACTGCTTTTTACTTAAATTTACTTAAATTTACAGAGCGGATATATTTTTCTTCTGCAGTAAGTGTTTATAGGTTATGTTTTATAGTACAAAATAGATCAGGCTTGCAGACCTTAATATTAACCTCGTAGTTGGACTTTGTGCTGGAATGTTTTTTTTTATAAAACTGTTTAGGTTGAACTATTAATAATTAAACAGTTTTAGGTTGATGGTATCCTTAATAATAAACCTGGTGTCAGGATGTTGATTTTCTTCAACATGTACAGTATAGGTTCATCACGTATAGATTAATGATGTGAAAATTAAGCTATAATAATTATATAGCATATATACACCATATACAAACTGAAGGCTCTACCATCATCTGTCTTTAGTTTGTTGGAATGTCTCCCAGACTTTCATTCCATCCTTAAAGCATGAGGGGATTTCCTCCATCAGGAACTTTAGACAAGAGCCAAGACTACCATTTCCCACATCCCTGCTTCTGGCCTTTTGCTCAAGAGACAGTAATATAGCACAAGATTTGCAGTGAATAAAGTGCTTGTTGACATTGTGTGGAATTGTAACCCAACACTCTTGAACCACTTTCTCTCGCCTGGGATGCTAGAATCAGTCTGTGTAACTCCTACAGCTGGAGAGCTCTTCAATTTAAGCCTGGGCTGTTGGTCCTGTCTTGGCTTGTTATGTTGGGTCTGTCAGAAACACTTTCCACTACATCAGTAATGCTCTTTTAGTTTTTCCTATGACAGTAAAGTTACTCATCCAATTACTGTGTCTGCAGCAGTCTTAGCTTTTCCTTTATCTGACCCATCTGATGGTTAAAGTCCAAATACATTAAGCCCAACCTCCATTGTTCTGCATTGTCCAGCAGACATTATGTACATTAGTTATGATGTTTGATGTTTCTGCAGGTGGAAAACTGGACTTAGCTGTGTATTCACACACATCTGTCCTATAATATGTACAAAACATTTAAACAACCCCACCCTGTTAAATTGCACCAGACTTAACTCCATCCTACCTGTACAATTTAAATCACAACAGTACCCTACTGACTTGCATAACTTGTCACAACCTAAAATTGTATCTTCAAAAATACATGGAGATAAATGACAAATTAAAGAGCCACAAAAATGCACTACAATCTACAGGATTATGAGAGAGACTTGAGTATGAAAATAATTTCAGCCATATCATGGAAATTTGATCAATAGGAAATTTTGGACTGAGGTGTTGGACTGAGTTCCAAAACCATTAAAATGTCAACTGGCATAATATTTTTTGGAAGAGTGGTGGTGATCTCTCCGGTACAGTTCTTATGTGGTGTATTAAAGCTGTTCTGATGGTTGGTGATGGCCTCATCAGAACACTTTTATATGTGTTTTATGCAGCTAGCATTCTATGTAATGGAAACGAAGAAGCATCAACATAATTTCTGTATTAAGGTCATAATTTACTGTGAAGCACTTTATAACATTACTAATTTCATTTCCCTGTAAAGGTGGCATGAAGTTAAATTACAAGTGGTGTGTGTGTGTCTCTTTAAACAATTGTCAGTGTTGGTTTTTCAGCACTGTATTTCTGTTTGCCTTTTATAAGCACTAAAGATCAGGGAGGAGAGAAAACGCCTCGGGAAAGAGTCTTTAATAAGACTGCAAGGAGGAACGTGTAAATATAACCAAACAGACCTTCATTTGCTACAGTATTAACCAAGTTAAAAATGATTTACACATGATGTAGAGATACATGCCCTCAATTTTCTGCTCCTAATGTACTGCTCTTAGATGTGTTTATAAGTGTGTGTCCTTGTACTTGTTTAATGCTCTGAATAGATCCACGTGCCATTTTGTCAAAGAATGAGTAGAAATCTCAACAATGTAGAACTATTTAACTGTTTATTCAGTTTTAACAGTTTTAACACTCTAAAGGGAACCCCTTCATCTTCTGGGTGATGCTGGATTGTAAAGATTCTCCGTTATGACCTGGTCTAGGCTAGACCATAACATACAGTCAAAAAAAATGCAGCGGCACTTGGTGTTATTCTGTATTTAGGTGGTGGCGGCTTCAGAAGTTGGCAAGGCCGACTTGTATAAAAATAAATTAAAAATCCCAATAACTCAACAAAAAGAAAAATACATACATTTTCCTCATTCCCTTTAACCAAAAACAACAACAAACAGAGTAAACTAAACCTGGCCCTGACTTCCTACAAACCACCAAACATGGTGTATTTACAATATTTACAGAGAAGCATATACAACAGAGCAGGAAAACACGAAGGGCTAGGCATTCACCATCTCTATAACAAGCAGTGGATTAAGTCAACACGCAAGCCAAAGCCCACAACATTTCAAAACATGGCATCGGCTCCAGGAATTAAACCAGGAAGAAATGCCCATCCAGCCAATAGCACGGGGGAGAGGCGGGGCATGGCGTGTAATATAAGGATCGTCCAATAGACCAGGAACGTGACAAAGTCGGGGTGGTAGGCCGGGAAAGAAAAAGAAACGGACACAAAAGACAGCCAAGCCACCAGTCCTTTTGTACTGAGACTTAAAAATCTAAGGTGTAACATCTAACCATTACAGTATAGAGCTGTAGAAGAGTAAAGGCAAGAGATACAATGTTTTGAATGTGAGTGAATTAAAATGTTCATTATGAGCATATTGAAAATTAGTCCTGGGATGAGCACAGGGAAAACTGTATGATTACAGCCACAGTCTTAGGTTCAATAGCATTTAGTACAAAAGTAAGATGTGTATGTACAGGTGCATCTCAATAAATTAGAATGTCATGGAAAAGTTCATTTATTTCAGTAATTCAACTCAAATAGTGAAACTTGTGTATTATATAAATTTAGTACAGACAGAATAAAGTATTTTAATCTTTGGTTCTTTTAATTGTGATGATTTTGGCTATGTATGTATGAAGTATGTTCATTTACTGTATATATACTCAATACTTGGTAGTGGCTCCTTTTGCTTTAATTACTGCCTCAATTCGGCATGGCATGAGGTGATCAGTCTGTGGCACTGCTGAGGTGGTATGGAAGCCCACATATTTCAGCTCATCTGCATTGTTTGGTCTCTTGTTTCCCCATTTTTCTCTTGACAATACTGGTTCAAGTCTGGTGAGTTTGCTGGCCAGTCAAGCACACCAACACCATGGTCATTTAACCAACTTTTGGTGCTTTGGGCAGGTGCCAAATACTGCTGGAAAATGAAATCAGCATCTTTAAAAAGCTGGTCAGCAAAAGGAAGCATGAAGTGATTTCTTGGTAAACGGGTGCAGTGACTTTTTTCAAAAAACACAGTGGACCAACACCAGCAGATGACATTGCACCCCAAATCATCACAGACTGTGGAAACAACACTGGACTTCTAGCAACTTGGGCTATGAGCTTTTCCACCTTTACTCCAGACTCTAGGACCCTGGTTTCCAAATGAAATACAAAACTTGCTCTCATTTGAAAAGAGGACTTTGGACCACTGGGCAACAGTCCAGTGCTTCTTCTCCTTAGCCCAGCTAAGACACCCTTAACATTGTCTGTAGGTCAGGAGCGGCTTAACAAGAGGAATACGACAACTGTTGCCAAATTCCTTGACACGTCTATGTGTGGTGGCTCTTGATGCCTTGACCCCAGCCTCAGTTCATTCCTTATGAAGTTCGCCCATATTCTTGAATCGATTTTGCTTGACAAGCCTCTCAAGGCTGCGTTTCTCTCGGTTGTTTGTGCATCTTTTTCTTCCACACTTTTTCCTACCACTCAACTTTCTGTTAATATACTTGGATACAGAACTGTGTGAATTTTTGTGGCTTACCCTCCTTTTGAAGGGGGTCAATGATTGTCTTCTGGACAACTGTCAGATCAGCAGTTTTCCAAATGATTGTGTAGCCTAATAAACCCAATTGAGAGACCATTTTAATGGCTCAGGAACCCTTTGCAGGTGTTTAGAGTTGATTAGCTGATTGGCATGTCACCATATTCTAATGTTATGAGATTTTTTGGGTTTTTGTCAAATGTGAGACAAAATCATCCCAATTAAAAGTACCAAAGACTTAAACTACTTTAGTCTGTGTACTGAATTTACATAATACACAAGTTTCACTATTTGAATTGAATTACTAAAATAAATGAACTTTTCCCTGACATTCTAATTCATTGAGATGCACCTATACACACCTATGCACTTATATATATATAATAACATATTATTAGGTGTGCTCTAATTCCACAGTGGTGTGAAAGTAAATCTTATGAAGGTAACACAGGCTATGTCCACTCCACCGTCAGCAAACCCAAGTGAACCGGAAATCTGTTTGCCCATGAACTCACTGTTAATCAACAATTTTGTGTTGGAGATATAATAAATAGATTATTTCGTAGGCACATTGTTTGCTACCTAAAATGTGCCTGTTTGCTTCATGTTTAGCAGGTCATGAACAGAGAATTATCTAATCATATAACAGCACACGGCTCCTTTAGAACATGTATTTCTTTAAAGAGCACTGTACAAGTTCTATTCATTTTAATTTGACCTCTATAGCACTTTTAACAAGGGAAGGGAAAAACTCCCCGAATTGACGTGAAGAAACCTTATAGGAAACAATGCTCCAAAGCGGACCTGTCCACATCTGGGTGACACTGGACAGATAAATCATCTCCATTCTCTAATTTTGTACTGTATAGTCAAAAAGTGCAATTATTTAACTAGAAAATTTGTTGTAGTTTTAACATAAAGGCTATTTTGTTGAACTTGTTTGATCAGCTGTTCACTGATAGAGACGCAAATAGAGATGCAGCTGCAATTTTAGTCCCAATGCTATCATAGCAATTATAGTCCTAATGCATTGTCACAAAATCAATTGTTCAATGCGCATGCAATTGATTTCCTTTAAATTTCTTAAATACATTCTAAGGAATATTTCTCATTTCAGTGAACAGTGCCTGAAATTATTATTGGCACACATTATTTTTATCAATAAATCTAAAAAGCTGTATTTAGGCAAATGATTAACTGGTAGATAACAACAACTAGAGCACTCAACATTTCTCTAATTAAGATATAGCCTGCATGACCAGGAGGTGAATCAAGGCATACACTCCCCAACCAACCAAAGGACACTAAGTGTTTTTTTAAAAAAAATCATCTTTTAAAAAATAAATGAATAAATAAATAAATAAAAGCCAATCTTTTCAAAAATTGAAAGCTTTCTGTCAGTCTTATGTGCCTGTTTGTCCGTCTAAGGTACATTGGTCAATCTAGGAAACCCCATAACAATTCTCTGTAGAAGTAGCGCTGTGAATGTGACCATAATATTCTGTGACATTGGTATAAGTGACAGATTTCATATTGGCATTGGCCTGATATTTACCAAAGAATCTATTTAGTTCTTACTGCCTAAAGCTCTCATTTTAAAAAGGTGAAACAGCCCTTCCATAGCTGTCATGACTCTACAGTGTGCGACGATGTATGTGACTCTGCATGGAAGAAAGAGATAGGATGAGTAAATGAGAGACACAAATATAGGGAACATGAATGCTTTGGCAGTGATTTATATTGACTGAGATTATTGGCTTTAGTGTTAGGTTGAAAGGGTCAGCTGGAAAGGAAAAGGAGTCTATAGTAAAAACCATCAGTCACTCAGAGATGTATATAAAGAACAGTTCTGTGTTGATGTACATCACTTACAACGTTAATTTTTTTCTTGTTTCTTTCTGTTGTATGCTGTAATTTCTCTCTATTTTTTGTTTACTGTTTAGATTTATTGCTGGCTATAATGGGCTTCATTTTGTTATTCAGCATTTAAATGCATTCTGTTCTCCAGCAGCAGATCTTGGCACTTTTGTGGCCTCCCTTTGTTTTTCATGTTGTATTGTTCTGAGGCTTTGTCGTGGTTTCAACCAGACGGACAGTAATTCAGGGTTTGTTATAGTTCCCACTCCAAGATCTCTGGAGGTCTTCCTGCTTTCTATGTCCTTCCAGAAGTCTTTTTCCCCTCCAGGATACACTTCCACATGAACTCTGCCACAGTGAGGCCATCTGGTCCACAGGGAGAGGGCCAACTTTTACGAGCAGGTAACTTGAGTGCAATCACAGATCTAAGTTTACTGGCAGCTGCTGCAGCTTGCAGACAGTGGAGACGTAATTAGCGTTTGATCGGGGCTTTGATAAAGATATTGCAGTCAGATGCAAGTGTGTAGAGGGCAGCATCAAGAGAATGTTTTGTAGGATAGAGAAATATAGGTGCATGCGAGTGGTGCTGTAATTGAAATGCATGATTTATTTTATTTTATTTATTTATTTATATTCATTCATTTATTTATTTTTAAGGATGAGAATTCTGTGAACTTGTTGCTCTGTAAAATGTTGGTCCAGAGGTTAAAGGACTGAAAGCTTTAATGTGTTCAATCTTACAACCTAATCTTTTGATGGATGGACATTCTTTAAAGAACAATGAAATAATTCTTAAAAGGCGTGGATGAATGGCAGGACAATAGGTCTTGAGCAATCCATCACCAGGCCATCAGAACACAGGAAACCGAGAGCAGGAATGACTTTGATTTGTGCTTGAAAGAAGTTGGACCTCCTCTTTGTGGCACATTAGGCACTCTCTGAGCTCTGCTGAGCTCAAATCTGTCTTTGCAAAATAAGCATTTCCACAAACAGTACGTTATACGAGTATGCTGTGATGATTTTATTTATTTATTTTTTATTTTTTGCTTGTTTTTTAGTATCAGGCTTTCTAAAAATCTAAATAGGTAGTAATGTGGGAACAGCTGGTTTGTGGTATTATTAGTCAAGTCACTGACCTTACAACACAGCATAGTAGTAATTAAATTTTTTTGGTACATAATTTGTATATATGATCCATATATTTTCATATATATTTTTTTTAATAGATTTATTTATATATACTGTAGTTGTCACAAGCTCACATTTCAGACAGCATTATTCAGATGATCTGTATCAGAATATCTTCATTTCACATCTCTATTTTCCTTTCCCCCACTCCTTCTCTTTTGACTGATACCAGAGAAAATTTTGACATGAACTGAAGTTAAGGACATCACTATATATGACATGACATCAATGATGTGATGTACAAAGAAACGTTTCCGATTTTTAAAAAATTATATATTAAACGTGGCATATACATCCCACATTCCTTCAGTTTTGTGATTTGTCGATTTTTGCTGTTATTTTTTTTAAATAATGTTTTATTTTTTTGCCTGTATGGTGATCAGTGCTTTAATACAGGCAAATAAACTTTCTACCTTTGTATTCCCAGGCAGAAATCCATTTCTTTTCAGTGTAAATGTTGTTCTGATTGCAGGCTAGTTTCATGTAAATATTGTAGGCATTGTGCTGATGGTCTGTCTTTCTGTCTTCTCACAGGTGCTGCGATTTTTCTGTGAGAGTTGCTCTGTGCCTATCTGTAGGGAATGCAGTGTGGGAAGACACGTGGGCCACAGTGTGTCCTACCTGCAGGACGTGCTGCATGACTCCAGAGCGCTCACCATTCAGCTGCTCGCAGATGCACAGCAGGGACGACAGGCCGTGCAGGTTAGTCAGCATATATCTTCCTTGTTTTTTCCCCTATAATGTTCATTCGTTATCAAATTATCATCATCGTTCGATTTACTGTATAGAGTTGATGAGCATTTCAGTGTTACATTTTTATACCCTCGTCGGACCCATTTGTAGCAGAGAAAATAAAAAAAGTTAATACTCACACTGACTGAGTCTTTAATCTATAGACTTAACTGACTTACCCTGCCTATAATAAAGCACTCATTCAGTGGTACACTGGATCTGAGAGTGACCAGTTAATGTCATACAAAATTTAAGTTTCCAGGCTTCCTTATTTAATTGCTGTTCTGTATCATTTGGTTTGTGTGGCTGAAATAGTGTTTAAACAGTACTGATCATCTGGAGTTTTTACCTTTTATACTTACATTAATGTCTGATCGGCAAGGTCTGTTAACTTACAGCTATAACAACTTGGCGCTATTCACACAGATAGCTGGATTGTTGTGGAGTGATGCTAATGCTGAACTGAACAAATCCTTCCTCTTCAGTATTAATTTATGCATCTTTAGTAAGCCCTGGTCAAGGTGGTGTTGGATAGAGAGTCTGCCTGTAACACTTGTGTGAGATGGGAAAACACACTGGATGGGAGGCCGGTTCATTGCAGGGCATCACCAGGGCAATTTTTTTAGTAAAAAAATATTTTAAAAGATAAAAAAAATCTCATATACTTAGAATGTGTGTGTATGTATATATATATATATATATATATATATTTTATTTCCTAACGGCTGAAAAAAGTCTTTTAAAAGAAAGCAGTGGATCAGCGTTGCTCTTTTAGCAGGCTCTTGACCCCCAACTCTCATTTCCCCTCTGGCCCTGAATAGAGCAGTGCTGAGCGCCCTGCCTGCCTGCCTGCCTGCCTGCCTGCCCATATTCACAGCCCTGATGGCCTGAACAGGATGGATCATTAGTCCAACACAGTGAAAATGTTTCTATCACTCATGCTTTTGCTATTAAACAAAAAAAAGCACAGTGGGGGGCTGAAGGCTTGGGGGTGGGGCTGTGTCTCTGTTCACGTGCTGTGTGGTGACACTGAGCAGAACTGATGGGCAGGAAGACAGCAAAGACAATTTAAAAGTGAAAGGCTGAATACAGTGATTCAGTTTGAGTGGCGATTCCCTTCTGCAACCTCTCTCTGGTTCACTTAGCTCCTTTACATAGTACATAATGTTTCAAATGTTTTGGGATCATTTAATATGAATATAACATTCAATAACAATAATTTAATAAACTGATATTAAATGTGCAGTGTTTTTCTGTTGCTCAGAAAATCACTGCACAACTTCAACACTGGCGTCTCAGAGCAGAGACCAGCATTGCAGCTGTATGCGGTCAACTGGGCTGTTATACTTTGTCCTAATCCTATTACTACATGGTGTTAAATAGGAAGCCTCTAAGCGTTTATGGACTTAAAAGCTCCTGGAGTGTTTTACATCATATTAAAAGTGTTTTGACCATGAAGAGCCAGGGCCACCACAAACCCCTGGTCACTGAGACTAAATCAGCCCTATTTAATCCCATTTACCGGTTTTATGCAGTTCAGTTTGCTGACACATTTCCCACATAATTTCAGTTGGGGTCTGTTTATTTACAACAAGGAAAATGTAGGAGGTGAAAATGTTGTTTTCCACTGCTTTTATTACCAGAGAATTTTATTTATTTGCTTATTTCCTTATTAATTTATTTGCTTAGCTTAATATTGGAAATGCACCAACTCTGTGAATCTTCTATTGTTCATGTACACTTGTGCATTTATAATATGCAGAAGCTTTTTTAGGTTATTTATTATAAAACACCTCAAAGGCCTCAGGCAGCTTTTATGTGAAATGTAGAAATAATGAAAGTGCATATTTATGTCTTTGGGCAGAGAGCTGAGTTGTTCAGATCCCCTGTCCCAGAGCATTGTACTGTTTGGACAGGGGTTAAGGGTCATGATGCTTCAATTTGACCTCTATTTTCTCTTCTGTGTAACATCATAAAGGGAACTCTCATGCTTTCTTACATTTATTCCTGCTTACTGGGAGATGTCTGCACGCATGTGTTAATGCTTGTGGAAGGTCTTAATATTGTGTCGTCTTAACCCAAATAACTCACTCACTGAACATGAATGAAAGAACGAATGAATGTATATTGGGGACCGCATTAATATTCACCATCATGTAAACATATTCTGATTGTGCATAGGTTTGATTTTTGTTCTTTTGTTTTTTGCTGTGTTTCATTTTTCAGGTATCTCCGTATCGTATCATTTACACGCAAGTCACTGTATATGTAGTTTAATAAAGCTATTCTAATGACATATTTGCTATAGATCTTTTTAAATTATAAACCGTCTGACTGAATGTTTTTTTCTCAGCTAAGCATCGAGAAAGCGCAAACAATTGCTGAGCAGGTGGAACTGAAGGCCAAGGTTGTGCAGTCAGAGGTGAAGACCACCACACTGCGTCACAAGAAAGCCCTGGAGGAGCGAGAGTGTGAGCTGCTGTGGAAGGTAAACAGGCACTTGGCTTTACCGCTCTGTGAAGAAGGCTGATCACATAACAATTAGCATTAGCAACAGTGGCTTTATTCACTTAATGGAAATTCTGCCTTGCCACTAAGGTTACACTAGTGCCAGGGCAGAACATTTTCTTATTTACACAAGCAATTCTTGGATATTAAGGCTTGCCACTCTGTATATCACACATTCTTTGGGCATATAATGATATACAGATGATATACTTAGACCCTCAGTATTCATTCATCCAAACCATCATATAACTACAAAGTCGTACACCATTTATCAATTTTATGGCTTTATGAGAATGGCATGCCATTTGTCTTTATAATAAATGCTGAAATACCAGTAAAGCCCAAAGTTCACTGGCTTATAGAGCAGTCCTTTTACATAAATTCTTTTAAAGAAAATTAAATACATTTATTTATTTACAAATGTCTGATGACTAACATTATAACCATTACCCATTTTAGTAATTGTAAAAATAACCTGAAATAATGTAGCTTTTTAAACTTGTTACTTAAAAGAACAATAGCATACATTTTTTCCCCCCTTCACTGTTCCAACTGGTGCCATTTTCTTTCTGTCTGTATACAGTTGGAAAAGATCCGCCAAGTGAAGGCCAAGTCCCTGTACCTTCAGGTTGAGAAACTTCACCAGAACCTCACCAAGCTGGACAGCACCATTGCCACAGTGACAAAAGTGCTGGAGGAAGGTCGCAACATAGACATCCTACTAGCACGTGAGCACATGCTGAATCAGCTGCAGGAGCTTAAAGCACTGCGCTGCATTCTGCAGCCCCAAGAGGATGACCGAATCATGTTCACACAGCCAGATCAGGCGCTTCTGATTGCCATCCAGTCCATGGGTCTGATAAGCAGTGGAGCCTTTGCATCAGCCACCAAAGCCAATGGAGAAGGCCTCAAGAGAGCTTTGCAGGGAAAAGTAGCTTCCTTCACAGTAGTTGCATATGACCATGATGGAGAACCGAGGTTGTCTGGTGGAGATGGTGTATCAGTGGTCTTGATGAGTCCAGAGGGAAACCTCTCCAGTGCTGATGTGTCTGACCACCAAGATGGAACCTACACAGTTAGCTATTTGCCTAAGAGTGAAGGTGAGCATATTCTTTCTGTGCTCATCTGCAACCAGCACATTGAAGGAAGTCCCTTCAAAGTAGTGGTCAAATCTGGCCGCAGCTATGGAGGTATTGGTCTGCCTGTTGCATCCTTTGGTGGAGAGGGTGATGGGGATGGACAGCTATGTCGACCCTGGGGCATCTGTGTTGATAAGGAAGGATATGTGATTGTGGCTGACCGAAGCAACAATCGCATACAGATCTTCAAGCCATGTGGCACCTTTCACCACAAATTTGGCACTTTGGGTTCTCGACCTGGTCAGTTTGACCGACCTGCCGGGGTTGCCTGTGACAGCCAGAGAAGAATCATTGTGGCTGACAAGGACAATCACCGCATCCAGATCTTCACTTTTGATGGCCATTTCCTCCTAAAGTTTGGTGAAAAGGGAACCAAAAATGGGCAGTTCAACTACCCCTGGGATGTAGCTGTCAATTTGGAGGGAAAGATTCTGGTCTCAGACACACGCAACCATCGAGTACAGCTGTTTGGACCTGATGGGGTGTTCATCAACAAATATGGGTTCGAAGGTGCCCTATGGAAGCATTTCGACTCACCTCGAGGAGTCGCCTTCAACCAGGAAGGTCACCTAGTGGTGACTGACTTCAACAATCATCGGCTGCTCGTCATTAGGCCGGACTGCCAGTCTGCACGCTTTCTTGGCTCTGAGGGAACAGGTAACGGGCAGTTCTTGCGTCCACAAGGCGTAGCCGTGGACCAGGAGGATCGCATTATTGTGGCTGACTCCCGTAACCATCGTATTCAGGTGTTTGAACCCAATGGCAACTTCTTATGCAAGTTTGGGACTCAGGGTAGTGGCTTTGGGCAGATGGATCGCCCATCAGGTATAGCCGTTACCCCTGACGGAATGATTGTAGCCGTAGACTTTGGAAACAATCGAATCCTCATCTTTTGAGCTAGGGTTCAAGGTTAGAAATATATGTTGTCTGAGGAGGAAAAAAGGTTTAGGTACACGATTATCAGGAGCAAACATGGCTAAATGTGGCAGCAATGTGTAGATTCTTTTGTACTCATCTATATCTATTTATCCTGATTGTAGTATGATTTGCGCTGCTGGCGGAAGTGTTCATCTCGTGCACACGCCATTTATCAAAGAGAAGAGTAGAGCAAAAAGACTGGTTGCTAGGGGTGTTGCTATTTTGCTCTTGAGCGGAGTTTTGAAATCTTTATTTGTCAGATTTTTTTTCTCAGGGAATTTCCAGCATTCTTGAAACATTTCTCTCTCTCTCTCTCTCTCTCTCTCTCTCTCTCTCTCTCTCTCTCTCTCTCTCTCTCTCTCTCTCTCTGCATTATACCTACCTCATCTAGCTTGTGTATGAATGTATTCTCTTGTGTGTGCAGTGTCTGTGAAGTTTTATAAAGATGTCTACCTCAGTGCTATTTTTATTTGTCAGAGAACATAACATAAGAAATGAAGCAATGTTTGGTTGATATTTGCACAGCTCGCACAAATTTCTCCTGATTGTTACTGTGCACATAACACCGGTAGGACCCCTGAATGTTTGATTACAGTGATGCAGTAAGGCCAGGACTGCATGTCTGGGAAAACATTTGGATAATGTTTGGATAAATCTACTGTTTTGTGTTATGTTTTGGAATTTGTTTTCATTTGTCGTACCTCATCTAAACTTCTTACCTCATAACCTTAATGTACCTCTGTGTACAAATGCCTCATTGTACATACCTCACTTTGATTTCCTTTAAAGTTATGTAATTTTCTCAAAAATGTGTGTTGGCTTATAGGATGGCTAGTTTTTTCTGAATTACTGGTAGGTCTGTTAGTATAGATTCAAGCCAAGAAACTATTGCTCCCTTTTCTGAAAATGTTTTACAAAGGATCTAGAAAAAGGGCAGAGATAGTTGTGTAAAGATTTGAATCTTTGGGGGGACCTGGGATTGAATTGAATCGTCCCATTTTTGGTTATTTCTGTACGTCTTTGTATTTTTTTTTCTATTATCATCTAGCACCAATCAAGATGAAGTGTTTATCAGAATGATTGGTTGGCATGTTGGTTTGTTGACTGGCTGTTGCTGCAAGCTTGGATGTAATCCAGACCCTAGAGGATGACATAGTTTACTTTGGAAAAAAAAAATGTCGTCGTCCTTTCTGAATGTCTGAAATCTATTTATTGGCCAAGAAAGAGCTCTAAAAGTAAGAGCTGAATTAGATCTCCTCAAAGACCGTTTGCTCAGTCAATGGAACACAGTTTGAAAACCTCAATAATCAACTGAGTATGGTCTAAAATAAGAGATTTTTTTTCTTAATTTGTGGGGGAACCACTTTAATTAATGGTTTTAATGGTTGGCTGCTTTTCCTAAATGTTGCTCAAAAAGATAGCATTTGCAAGCAACAAAAAAGATGAGCACTGACATCCTGACACACGTACATACCGTGTATCTACAGAGACATCATGTAATGAAAAACCCTTCTGAAACTACAAGGAAAGTTTTGAGAGACAGTCAAGAATGTACATTCTAGTCCCTGCCATATCCTGACTACATGCCCTGTCCAGGGCCTAAATCCCAAAGCTGATCTGTCAGGTGTTGCTCTTGTTTAGCTCCTCGTCTGGATGAATATTTTCTATTTTTAAGCTGCTTCTGCGGGTGCAAACATTTTTTCTGATTGTGTGTACATGTCCCAGGTAAAGACAAGTACACTCACAAGTTCGATGCTATGTGGCTTTACGTTGATGTTCGAGGCTCCGCTTGTGCATTCCATTTTACAGAAGAACATTCAAATTCAAAAATACCCCCAAAATAAAGCACAGCAACATTTTAACAACCATTTTAGTAATATTTTGCACCTGTTTGCTCAGTCAGATTTGTCTGTAAGCAGCCCAGGAGTCTACAACTTGCCAAAAAGTAACCATTGGGAATGGTCAAGTGCCAAAAGAGAGTGTATCTGGGACACTTGCTCTGAGTCTGCCCACAAGATTGGTTTCTTATCGAATCAGTTCCTTAGTGCGACTTCACTTCTATGGTGCACATTTTACACTGCAGTACCTTAACATGTATATCAGCAAAGTCAAAGTATAACATTAACTGTGCTGTTGTATTTGAGGGGCCGTATTGGAAAGCACCATTTACCAGCTTATGCATTGGTCCAAATGCAGTGATTGAGATCAGAGCAGAACCTGATTCAGCTGGTGGCAAGTTACAAAAAAACATTTACCAAGAAAAAACCCAAACATTGAGTGCTAGGACTGTTGTGGAACATGAACGATGTGAGCATTGGGCAGTAATGAAAGAATTTGCTGCTTCGAAATCTTCACACTAATTTCAGTATTAATGTCAGCTGTTTGATTTGTGTTTAACGTTTAGCTGCAACTCTGTCACCAGAGAACCAAAGAAATCTCTATAAGAGAAACATTTGCATGCTTTAAAAGCCCTTGTAGGTAATTTTATTTGAAATGAGGTGATGAAGAAGAAGTAGACACTTATTATATACCAAAAATGTTCCAATGTTATGGTGAACATCTTTGACTACAAGTTTTCTATTAGTCTTTGATGGATAGCTTTACAGAGCAAGGTACGAGAGCGAGAAAGGTTTAAATTCATATGCCTTAACACTGCTGCATTGTATTACAACTTTACTTTTCTTGTTTGGAATTTAATCAGACTGGAAACTGCCAAAGAGTTTGCTCTATTGCCTTTTATGTTTGTCGCCTTTTTTTTTTTTTTTTTTTTTTTAAATATATATATATAAATCTCATCTCAAATTCCTCACTGATGTCCTGACAGTTTGATAGCTTCACTAAAATTAAACATGCGTAGTAACGTCCCAGTACAGTTGAAATCGCAGTTGTGTTGTGCTTGAGAAGAAAACTTTTCAGTCCTACCGAGGAGCCATCACATGTATAGGCCTAAACCGAGCAGCCACACAGAACTTGAGCATCCAGTATCTCATCAGTGTATTTTCTATGTGTGGTGGTTATTAGGGAAAATAAAGAGATCTAGTTTATATTAGAAGGATAGTTCTGCTTCTTAGACAATATGGTGCCAGAACAATGCAGTAAATGGGTGCACATGTCTATAAGTTATTAATCAGACTCGAACATTGTTCATCAGAATGTCTAATCACAGCATTCTGTCTCATGTTTGGACTTCTGGTCAGTGTCTCTACGGGTTTCCCACCAGTTGTGGTGTATTCCAGCTTTTGATCTGTTTCCTAATCTTGGGAAAGCAGAAGGAATGTGTAAACAGTTCAGAAGTGCATGGTCTTTTTTATGATTGTATTACCTAAGAAGAAGAAAAATCCCAAATACTCAGGTAGCTTTATAGAGATTTGATTCAAAGTCAATATTTGTTTCTTACAATTGGATAGTAAATCCTTTGTTAGTACTCCATAGGATTTAGTATCTATTTTTTTGTGTGTGCTTTATTGTATTTATCTACAAAAATATCTTTGCTGTGTGTAAATTCAACAGGATCCTTTACAGCCAAATTTCACTATTTGTGTTCATTTTCAGACCCAGATTTAAAAAAAACATAAAAATGTTCAGAAAAATGTTATTAAATCAGACAAATGGCACTAATGCAACAATGTGGAGATATTTTTGATAAGTGTAAGATTACATTGCTTACTTTATTAATGAAAGATATATAAATAATGTTCAATATATTACAAATATGACCTCTTATCAAAAAGTTTTGTTTGTTTGTTTTCGATGGCAACAATCCAACCCTATATACTGTAGTTTTCATTACACTTACATTACAGTCATTTTTCCATGATCACATATTTGGCTGTGAGACAAATGGAAAGGGACATGTGGAGAGATTGCTGCCTGAACTCAGACATGGCATCAGTTTTATCCTTTAAAAAGCTAATTATTATTGTTGGATCTAAAATTGCATACACAGATTCCAGGTCTGATGTCTTTTTAGGTGGATGTAACATTTAGTATCCTCCAAGATAAGCAGTATTTTCCATTCTTAAAATCTGTCATAAATACTCCTGGATTTTGGTCTGCTGCTGTACACAGAAGAGGCTGAATGTATTATTTGGTGATCTACAGTCTTGTGCTTTTGTCTTTGTTGACTTTAAACATTTTCCTATGCAGATTTCTTTGTTTTATGTTCAGCTCTTTATGCTTAAATAAACTTGTTGGGATCCTGAATTTATGGCTGATGTCTTGTGTTCAATTTTGCAGTTCGGTTGAAACATTTTGTTCACGCTGTTGAAGGTAGTGCTGTTTTTCCATTTCTTTACATAGTAATTATCCTAATCTCATCTTTAGTAATGAATAAAAGAATGAACAAATGCCTTTACCATATTAAATCTAATTTTCTCATTTAACAAAACCCAGCAAACTTCCAGTGTAGCAGGAGGAACTGGTGTCCCTGCATACCAAAGGGTCAGAGGTCGTGGCAGAGCCCTGCCCAAAAGGTCAACAAAGCCCAGCTTCAAATTGCAGGATGGCCAGAATGACCAAGCAGATGGCCTCTTAAAATAACTGATTTAAACCACATATATTCTCTCTCACACACACACACACACACACACACACACACACACACTTTTCAGCTCAGTATTTATTTATTTTATGATTTATGTGCTAAGAGCTTACTTGTTTAAAATATATATTTAAATTTAGACAATCCGATACATACCTGATTAAAAAATTCTGTTGTATACAGGACAAAAAAAATCCTCAAAAACATCAAATCACATAGCCTTTATTTATAATCAGGTGTAGATTCTGGAGATTATAACTCCAAAATATCTTACTGCTGTTAGATATGGTGTTCACAAAGCAGTCACAAGCTCTAATGTTAAGTCAAATAATGAATCGGTGAATTTATCAGTTTTATTGCTACATCGATTAGCTACTTCTCTCTACATAGGTCAATGCAAAGAAATTAAGGAACACGTTTGTGAACAAAAGCTCTTTTTGTTTAATAGAAACATCTAGTTACAGTACGAGCACAGGCATTGTGCCCTAAGTAGCTGAGCTCCTTTAAAAGGTTGAACAAAGCCCTCACCCTCTCACTTTCTCTGGAAGATCATTGACAGGGCTTGTCAGAGGAGAGAGCTGGGTAACAATGCAGGGTGATGGGGGAGGAGAGGAATGAACACAGGGGAGGTAAAGGGATTTAGCATGAGAAAAGAGCTGCCTACAGGGAAATGGGAACTTGGCCACCCTAAAGAGGGACACAGAGAAAAGGGAGGGACCACACATGAAAGAGAGAGGCGGTTCACCCATGGTAGACAGGTCCCAGTGCACGTCACCAATCAGAGCACATTCCACAGTGGCATTTTAAGATGTAATTTTATTTCTTGAATTGTATTTTCTGTGGGATGAGACTTTGCCAAAAACAAATCTGAGAAAGACAGATGTGAGAAATACTGTTACTAATTGCAGCCATGATCCACATATTGGGTTCTGTGGACACTCAGGAGCCTGTTTTTTTTTTTTTTTTTTTTTTTTGCCTTTTTTTCTTTTTTCTTTTTTTTTGCTTTTTTAATTAATTAATTAATTAATTAATTAATTAATTAATTATAATAAAAAATCACCAGTCCATCATTTCTGAAATTATTATTCATAATTAACTCCTTATAGTAATTATTCTGCTTGATAGGTCACTTGAATTTAATGTGTTTAATTCAAACTTCATTAACAAACATAGACTTAGATATGATACAATCTTGGAGCTGTCATGTAGTAAGTTCGGTTGGAAATAAAGTGCTATGGCTCAAATAAACAGCATTATTATTGTCGACCATAAACGATATACCTAATATTTGTATAGTTGGTTTATCATTATCAAATTAGTCTGTAGTGAGTGTTTCCAGTTAATTTTTTTCACAGTTAAAGGGGTAAAGAGGAGAATGAAACAGATAGCTTACACTAATGAGGAGTTATGATCGAGTCTAATGTTAGTGGAAACAGTATCACATTATTCAGGGTTATTGTATTTACACGGTTTTTAAATCGTTTCAAAAGAAATACCATATTGTTTAATAATACACCAGTCACTGAATTTCAGAGAATGGAAGAGCCTGATTAGTGCGCAGCTGCCTCGTATTATTGTCAGAGCTGCTGTTACAGAGAAATTATCAAATCTTCTGACCAATCAGATTCGATAATTAGTCAACAGCTTCTGACCAATCAGATTTAAAAAAATATTCAACAGCTTTGACCAATCAGATTCGGTAATTATTGAACAGCGTTACAGTATAGGTCAGGAATAAACCACGACGGAATATATATATATATATATATATATATATATATATATATATATATATATATATATATATATATATATAACTAGGACAGTAGATGGTAGAAAGTTTTACTTGCTTTTATGTCCGCGTGCGTAAAATGGCCGCCGCGAGGATCGTGCATTGTTTTGACGCGTTAAAGCGTGTAAATACTGCAGGGTTTGGAGAGACGTGTCAAATCACACGCTGTTCTAAGCTGTTTTTGGTATTATCATGAGTGGATTTCTATATTATTATGATGTGTTTAAAATGCCTTTTAAGTAACAATTATGTATTGTAAATATTGTTAAACACATTACATTTAGACTCCTTGCTACACTTGACATGTAAAACATTGTTATCGTTATTTGCTAAACATTTTACTATTGAAGGTGTAAACGTACCAGATAGATATATTTTGGCTCTGACGTGCCATCTAGTGGTCATTTTGGTACAAACTGAAGGCAGATCACACGAGTTGAGCAACAAATTAAAACAAGATGCACAAATATTTTTGTTTCACAAGCAAATATTATTTCATAAACGTTTCGAACGCACAAAGACGTGTTTTTGTTAATTGGCCCATTTACATTTCCTCATCACGCGACATGTTTTAACCCTGTGTTACTTGTGGACGTCTGAAACATCTCTCTTTAATTTGTAAATTAATTCCTCAGTGTCTTTAACCTCAATTGGGTCTAAATCAGCCAATCAGATTACCAAGCAATCAGTTTAAGATTTACTATAGACTTACATTAAAATGGGATAACTGATAACATAGTAAATGGGGCTCGCATACACTGGGTATAATTAGATTGTAGTGGAGAATGGACCGTTTTCCAAATGCTGGATGTCAGTTTCCCCACTTAAGGTTTCAGCTTGACTCAAAAGAATTCACCTGACTTTCTCAGCCATTTATGAACGAAATTAAAGCGCTAAACAATTACTTTGGTCACATGGACGACTTTTCTGAGATACTGGAGACATTTAAGTGGATTCAGATCTACAACTCCACACATCCAATTGTGCTATAGAGTACAGAGGAACACCACGAAATACAAGATGAATGAACCAAACTAAACAGCTCTTTTCACCAGTATGGTAAGGTCCTAAACAGAATCCTATTTTAAACAGTCCCATAGTTTATACTTACATTACAGCACTTAACAGATTTGCCCTTTTATTGTCTAGTTCTTTAAATTTGTAACTGTTTTCAGAAATATTGTACATTTTTATTGTACAAATATTGTAAATTTTTAATTTAATTATATTACAATACCCAACATTGTGGATGTTCAATTTTTCTTGCGAATTTGGCAAAATAGCACAAAAAGCCCACATATAACAGTGTAGCAGTAACGAGTATAAACCAGGCTGAAACTGTCCATAGGTATGAATGTGTGTTTGAAGGCCACCATGATGAGCATAGGGAAAACACTGACACTGAGGTTTGCATCAATAACACAACGATATTGAACAGGTTGTTACAAAGGTGTCCTAATGATTACTATAGTAGAAACATCTTTACAGGGACCTCTTACTAAAACTGGGTTAGAACATTAAAAACACTGAAACCACATTCTAGTAGTTAGATGTTTTAAAAACAAACACACCACATATTAATGTAAATAAAATTTATTTAAGATGTCATAGACCCCAGATGATGTGAATATACATTTGTAAGAGATGAGCCCTCAGGAAGCTTCCTTGAAGCTTTTCCTCTACATCCTGTCCTCCTCACAGCTAATTCCTTCATCCATCCAGACTGCTGCAGGCCCATAGGCTCATAAATAAGTGTTAAAACTGTGGTTATGATATTGTAGAGTGTACGTGTGCGTATCATTTGCGTTGTACTTGTGTGAAGGATGAGGGCATTTGTATAGGCTGGATGGGCTGCACAGGCTGTAATGGCTGAGGCTTCTGGCGCATGTCCGGAGAGGATGAGGGCTTCACTGATGGGAGTAACTGATTCCTTTTGATGATCTGGAGAGCCAGCTGTGTGTTACCTGCAATCACATAAATCCTTTATTGAACTGTTGACATGCATTACTGATCGCAAGGCTCGATTATAAAAATTCAGAAAAAGGGGTCATTTTCCATGTTGTTTGACACTGTTTTCCTATACAGTGTGGTTATTTTGAGTGACATTAAATCAAACATAGCTGAACGTACCATTCTGTAGCTCTAGGTAGACTGCCAGTAAAATAGCTTCTGGTGGAATCTCTTTTGCACTGACCATAGAGGCTGCCTACAGAGACAAATACAAGTCAGAAACTTTTGAACCAGAGGAACAGGACCTAGTCCACTAAATAGATTGATTGCATGTGGATGTTCATTACCTGATGAAGGCACTTGCGCGCTTTGTCATATTCGCTCCTCAGACAATAAGCACTGCCCAGATTAAACAGCATCATGGCCCTGGCAGAGCTCAGACTACTGGGGTAACACTGAGGAGTTTGTTTCCCTGCTACACACACAAATACAAAAGCATTCAGACCACTTCTGAATAAGCAAACCACTATTTGCTCTTGACTAGTGTCAAGAGAGTGAAGCTAATAACAGATAATAATACTTACAGGATTCAACAGGCTCTAAATCTCCTTTATCTAACCCTGTAAATTCAAAACATACGAAAAAAGTCCACATAGTAGAAACCACAGTGCAAAAAAATCCTAAACTGTGCTTGTCTTGTGTGTTTGTTGATGTGAATATGAATGTGTTTACCCTGGTCTTGTTCACTGGGTGACACACCTAGTGAAACGTCAGTAACATTCTCTGGGTTGAGGTGAGTTATGGCGTCAGAGATTCGATCCAGAGAGATCAGAGCTTCAGCAGCATATAAATGACCCAAGAACCTGAGGAAATCAACACCAGTTACTGACTATAAAAAGAAGCACATAATTCACTAAAAGGAAATTAACAAGCTGAGAATGCATGATTGTTTTCAGATATTAGAAAATAAAATAAATAATCTATAGAAAAATAAAAAAAAAAGACAATTTCCAAGACCATTTATAGTGTGTCATAGTAGCAGCATTAGCAACATTCAATATTCACTGTTAAAATCTTTTATACAATACAGTACTACAAAATTATATAATTTCCAAAGCAGCACACTCTGTATTGTTGCTTTGGAATATTAACTTTGAAAAAAATAAGTTTCAGACCTTTATATAAGTAAAATCTAAATCCTTGCAATATTTATTCAATCTTTCACAAGCCATTAAAGTGACAATTATTGAACTAATAAACCCATAATTTAAAGTGTCTGAAGTACAAAATGGAATGCAAGCTAAGCAAATTACTTGAGGGATCCTGACAACTTGGGCTGATGTAAGAGTTTATCTGCATGGTTAAGTGCCATCAAGTTGTCCCCAAGGGCCAAAGCCACATAAGCACTACAGGCTAAAATGCAGCACCTGTGAGAAAGACAGAATCAAACAAACAAGATTTAAATACACATTTAATCTTAAAGATGCACATTTCGTGCACAACTGCAAAAAAAAAATAAAATAAATAAAATACATTTCAAAAGATCACACTGTAATGTAATTCAAATTACCATGCTGTAACCAAACCCTTAAACAAGGGTAAATGTATTTATTCCAGGAATAAATCAGGCATGAGTTGGGCCTAATTTACAGCCAATGAAAGAGCAGAGGTATGTGCCAGACATCTGTGACTCATGGATAGTCATAGATACCAGACATAGTCAAGTCACCCGCTCATAAACACCAAATACTTTATAGATTATATACAATCTAATGTTTAGCTACAGCATTTTAACTCTTTAAAATGGTAAAGACACTGTAAACAGGTGTATTTATTTTCTATAAAAGAGAGACTTCATTAAGTTAAAAGGACTTGTTTTGTTAGAAGCTTTTGCTTGGGCACAAAATGACTTGCACATGTTCCTCTGTGTGTACAGGAGTCTTAGAGCAGGGGCTCTCTATACAAACTCATTCAATGCAATTGGCAAACAAAGTGACTAATACCCAGAAGAATTCAATAATATATAAAATATCTCTGATTACTTATGGGTTGTGATTTCTACCACTGTGATTAAAAAAGCACTAGCATTTCCTAAGCCTAATCATTAGGGGAGGTATTTTCAATTAAACTCTTCATAACCCTCCATCCTTGTTCTGTTTCCTGTTAGTGCCAGATCTACTACAAGCCGATCATTAAAGGGGTGGGGGGTGGGGGGAGAAAATGGAGCTGCAGGCTTCACAGCAGTTGGCTGGAACACAAAAGGCTTTGCCAGATTCCGGGAAGCGAAACCTGAGTAGGTGGCTTGTGTGCTCATAAACATGTCACTGTACCAGAGTGTCAATCCCAGGTCACCCCTCAACCTGCCCACTCTTTCCTCCCTGCAGCCCTGTGTCTGGTCCAACAGATAATGAAAATAAATGAAAAAATGCCCCAGGTAGACAGGAAAAGGTGGAGAGGGGGAATAAGAGCAGAAGAGGGGCGCAGAGTGGACACTATTCGGAGGTCTGCCTTTGATCTCACCTGAGGTTCTCAACTTCCTGTTTTCTAAGAGGTGATGAGGGGGCAGCAGGAATGAACTTGTCCCCCTCTTGGCTCTTCCCACTGTAAATCAAATCACAGGTTGAAAAGGTTACTGAAACATCCCACTCAAATGTTCAAAAATAATTAAGCAGCAACTTCAAGTGGGTGTTTATTAAGTCTGATTCCAGACAGGAGGTCACTTATTGTACTTCTCTTACTGTCCTCAACATATGTGTAGGTACAGGAAATGAATGACTATTATAACATTGCTGTTCAAGTGCCTGTAAATGTGTGGATATTTACACTGGACTACACATACCTGCAGGCATCGCTGTTCTCACTGCCGCTCTCTGTGCTTCCTGATTGGCTGGAGTTTTTAGAGCTATTCTCTGGTTTGCCCTCATGTTGCTGGTGCTCAGGCAGCAGGAGCAATGCATTTCTCAAACAGATTGCAGCAAACTCCATACTTGCTACAGGGATTGCTGCTGATTGACCCTCACTGCACACACAAAAATACTTTTTCACAAAATTAAAGGTAAAAGGTTAACAGTGCCACCTGCTGGACAAAACTAAATGGCTCACAGAGCCGGCAAAAAGTGCTTTCAAAAGAGCCAACTTAAACTTAATGTTTTGCAAAACAACTTTGTTACACTGAATAAGTGCATTTGTTTTTCATTATTTTTTCCCCCCATTTTTAAAATGACCTGATAGTAAAGCACACTTCTGCTTATTAAGAGTGAAATTAAATTGTAATATTTATGTACACGTAAAAAATAAAAGAGAACACAAGTAGTCTTGAAATACCATCACACACAACTTGCCTTTAAACCAGAAACAGATTAGAACATGATGGTGTTGAATTACATATTAATAAAATAAATACAGTAGGACAGCACACCTGTAGGTTGTGTTCTGTGTAGAATGTGATGCCAGGACAATCTTGCGATGATAACCCTGTCCTACAATGGACTGAACTATTCCCTTCTTACTGGGCAGACCTTTAGTTTCCTGCTCTGAACTCTGAAGAGAGGAGAAAAAAAACAAACAGATTGAAACAGAAAAAATTGTTGTTAGCCCAAAGTCCAGAAACTGGTGACATAATTAACGTGTTAACCTATAAGTTAACCTGTCTCACCCCTTTGTTGGCAGCGATGCAGCACTCAGCAAGCCGCAGCCAGAGACGAGGGTTCGAGTGGTATACTTGCACTGCTTCCATTAAACATTCAAAGGCGGCCAGTGGCCGGCCGAGGTGCAAAAGCTGAATGCCGCAGTTATAAAGCAGCTCGTAGCGCTTATTTGCCAGCAGAGCACACATGGGAATACCTGTGAACTTCTTAGCTACAGGAAAGGAAAACAGATTTGATGCTTAATTGCATGTCTGTCAAAGCATTAGTCAAGCCTTTGAAAAAAGTTAGAAAAAAATCCTGAGTAAAATTATCTGACTAGTGGACATAGGAAAGTTACAGCTAGAGCATGCATAAATGTTAAAAGTTGCAGTTTTGGGAATCCAGTGTTGTAATGGAGAACTTTAATCCACATTTAAACAGAACAGATTTGAGATAAAGTACCTTGGATACAACAGTAACAAATCAAACTAACTTAAAACTGAACAGTGTTTATTTCTGCTTGTCAAGGCCACCCATTATTAAGGACTTTTATTAAGGACTATTATTAGACTTATAGACTTCTGCTCCAAAATTTGCACTATTAAGCAAATACATTTCTAATGAACATCTCTATATGGCAAATAGTACATGAGTATGACTAGACCACCATATAATCCTTTATAACCACTATGTATATGCACATTTTATTTTAACACCTGTACATGAGCTTTACCCCAATCTTTTGTCAGTAACAGTCAGAAACACACAACTGTCTATAATGTTTTACAATGATGTAATATTATGATACCCGTTCCAGCATTACAGCACATTTAGGTACAGAGCAACATCCATGAAGACACAGGGTGTCAAATCTAGTGGAAGAGTTTGAGTGGCCTGCACAGAACCCTGACCTCAACCTCACTGAACACCTTTAGGATTAACTGGATGGATTTAGCCATGTTCCAAAATGTAGCGTATTCTGATGCTCACCCTGGTCATTCTTGCCATCTCCTAGCTGTGCACACGTATGGTCGTTCTCTTGCAGGGCTTTCTTAAAGTAGAAGACTCCCAGGTTGTGCTTCCCCATAGCAAAGTGAATACAGCCCAGATTATTCCAGAACATGCAGCGCACACATTCACCTACACAAAGAGGGAAATGTTTCATCAGAAATCCAGCTACCTTGACAGAAAAATCTCTTTAGCTTTACTGATGAAGTAAAGGAAATATTAAAATGGAAAATACTGGATTTAGAAATATTGTTTCGAGGTAAATAACTGGTTAGCTAATAAACATTACTGAGAAGATAAACACTAAGCACTGTGTAGTTCTTTTGAATTATGTACCTGTTTTGAGGGGTCCAGGATGTTCAGCAATGTTAGAGCTATTGAGGAGTTTCACTGCTTTACGGTAATTTCCCCTCAGATACTCAAAATTGCTCTTTAGAAAGAGAGATGTTGCAGACTGAGTGTGAGAGAGAGAGAGCAAGAGAGAGAGACAGTCAGCTCCCAAGGGTAAAATATGCACTTTTTTTGTCTTTCTATTCTCTCATATTGAACAAAATATTCAACAAGATGTTTTTATACTTTAGGTCACAATAACAATGCATTCCTCCATGCATATTGTAAACTAATCCAGCTGACAGATACATACTTTATGTGCAACACCATGCCTGATACTGGCACTGAGTAATAACTCACATTTCCAGCTGTGTTCATAACAGACTTGATCTCTCTTTTACAAGCCTTCAGGGATTTCATCTGAATGTAGGCCCGCACTTTATACTGCAAAACACATATGGGGAAAATTAGGAAAATGAAGGTCTGTAATTCAACTTAAAATGCTGACAGGTAAGTTACTTTTAAGCACACAGACATAGGATTCTGAATAAGATCCACAAGCATATAGTAAAACTAGTTTAATCTAGTATAGTTTTGGCAATTTCATTTTTAAACCCAGTTTTCTCTCATATCCATCCCAGCACCTTTACCTGAATGCCACAGGAACCATGAGCAGAAAAGTAGAGTTCTCAATAAGAACCTATGGCCCTGGAGGTACTGGAGTGACTTTCTACAGAGAAGTGGTTTAAATATTTTTTTTGGTATTCTCTAATCATCCAGCATTACAGGAGAAAATTCAATGCTGATATGTTGGCAAAAATAAGGTTGTACAAAGTACTACAGACCAACAGTAATGCTTTACAGTAAAACAGAAGTGCAAATATTTACACAAATAAGTATCTTTTTAAACCTTTTCCAAGGGTGTACATAATTGTAGAGATGACTATACAGAGCCTGAGTACAAAATGGTTTCATCTTTAGAATTCGTGAATACATTACCTGGTGCATGCGGGACTTGGCTGCCTCAATCATGGCTGCAAATTCAGCTTTCTGAGCAGCAGATTCTCTGGCTGTGTTACTCAGATCCTGATCCAAATAAAACAAAACCATAAGCAAAACAGAAGCAAAATAAGCCACCAGTACTACACATCCAGTATTTTAATCATCTTGTTTTAGCTTTTAACAATTATACATAGTACAATTCTGCAAAACACAGTAAATGTGTAAGTTACTATCTGGAACTTTGCCAGACTAAAAACCAACAACTCGCAGTTATCACAACTCAAGACTGCAGCTTTAGCTTTTGGTTCATCATGTAAACATTGTTTTCCAAATACCCCTAAGTGAAACAATAAAAGCTTTGCCTGTACATCATTGTAACACCGATGTACACTGTTACCAAATCTAGAGGCTACACAGTCATGCAAAAGACTTACAGGAACACAAAAGGACAAACAAGAGAAAATAAGGACAAATAAGCAAAAATGCTTTAAAAAAAACAAAACACCGCTATTGAAATATTGTTTCTTACCTCTCCTTTGCCATTTTTATTGTTGCCTTGTACAGAGTGTTTCTCAAGTACTGTAAGGAGCTGTAGTGCTTTCTCTGGCTGGAAGGTGAGCAGGTAAAGATCCACCAACAGGAAGCATACCGCCTGAGCAAACCTCTCTTCTAGTACAAAACAACACCATCAAGCCATGCCACTTGACTTCACTGCACCAGTGCACAGCAAAGTGGAAGCACTCAGAATTTCAAATGCCTACTAAATCATTTTAAATATTTTAGCAGGACTTAATTGCCTCCATGCTTCCAAAAAGCATCTGTGTGTTTGTACGACACAAACTACTATACACTACTGAAAGAGGTCAGGTTTTAGAGGTCAGGTAGCAGTGAAAGGTTTACTAGTAGGCTATAAGGAAGAAACCCAGAAAATCAGTGGGGATTTGAAAGTTCTGTTTATCTTGCCATAGCAAACAACTACTAGGAAATTGTTGTACTTGTATTAATACATGATTTGTTGCAGAACGTCTTCACATGTAAACATCAATTACTAAACTCATAAATGCTGATATTTATCTGTGTTTCACTTTCATAATTTTTCTAAGTTTATTTAGTTTTCCTGAATGCAGCACACAAAATCTGTAGTATATAGTGCACTTCAAACACACATTTAACTTCAACTGAAATTCAGCACTGCTGCTTTTTCCCCCTCATTTATTTTTCCTTTAATCTTTGTGTAGTTAGGCACTTTTCGATTCACAATGGTCATGAAATCACAACCTATTTTACATTGATTCTATTTTATACAACTAAGCATTTCAGGGTTAAGGGCCTTGTTCAAGGGCCCAGCAGTGTCAGCGGTGGTCTGAACCAAACTGACACTTCTGAACAGTGATAAATGTGCCAAGGCATTCATTAGCCAGTGATGCAGATGGTGATTATCTGCAGTAACTGAAGCAGCTCTTAAAATATTCTTACACAAAAATATATGAAATATATAAAAAATCTGCAGTTTGCGTTTTCTCGGATCCAGACTTTGACTGACATTCACCACCATATTAGGGAAAAGTATGATGAGATCAGGGAACTCTTGAAACTGCAAAGCCCCAGGATCCTCCCAATATTTAGAGGAGTTTAAGAAACAGCAATATGCAGGCAAATGTGTGTTTATTTTATTATGATAAACCCATCAACCTTTCTATAATACTGAAAATCATACCAAAAGGTTCCAGAAACTGGTAGAGCTTCTCTCCAATGGCTATTGCTTCGGAATACTGCCGCATGTGGTAGTGAATGACAGCTTGATTGTAATAGAGAATGCTGTTTTCAACGCTATCTAAACCATCAATATCCTCCACAGCCGAATGCACCTGCAATCCAAAAATGGATTAATAACACTTGCCATTTAGCTAGATGAAAAACAGATCACAGCTTATCACAGAATATCTCACCTGATTTTTTATCATCATTAAAGTTTGCTTCAATGTGCTTGATGTTGTCTGGCCACTTTTGTAAAACTCAGCAACAGCTTTGTTCATAGCAATCTTGTAGTCTTCTTTGTTCAGCTCTTGGAGGCTTTCCAGCTGCTTTAGGGAGTCGTCATACTTGCCAGACTAAAGAGAAATCAGTTGTTTTTAGGTAGACAGGCAAGAAGACTATTTAAAACAACATGAACTGACCAGTGTTGTACAAGGTTAACAGCACATACAACATCGAAAGGAGCATATGAAATTTGCTTTAGAGCAAATAAATACATTGATAAAAAGAAAAAAAGCCTCAGAGACAAAGTAATAAAAATGATACAACACAGATGAATAAAATGATAATTTGTGCAAGTGTGTATCAGTCTTGATTAAAAAAATCCGATGACAGTGAGAACATATTATGGGAGTAAGAGGCTGTTCCACAACATATACACAGAACTGCATGGTCACACCAGGCTTTCAGCTGAGATTGTGGAAAATCCAATAATAACAACAGGTCTGAAAATTGCACAGATCTGTAAGTACAGCGAGACTGTTAGGAGCTTTTTATTTTAAAAAGTGTGGCAAATTGACTTTAAAAAAATCACTCCAAGCTGTTACGTTTTATTACAGAATTGACTGGTGGCTCAAACCAAAGGTCAAAGAAAACACCAAAACTTTTTACCTGTTGTCAAACATACTGTGGCAGAGCTCCTATTTTATATTACAGAATATTAATAGTTGTTGATGTGCCACTTTATAAGCATTTAGGTCTTAATATCAGTGCACAAAATGTAAAAATTTAGAGCACACATGACAGGGTTTTAAAGAGAAATCGAGCCGAGTAACAGGTGCAGCAAAGAGAAGAGACATTATATTTTCACATAAGTTTTCCCAACGACAGCATGTACAGTGAAGCAATGACTTGCCCTAATACAAATCCTTAGAAGACAAACAATGGAGAAAAGTTGCTGATGTTATCTGAGATTAAAACCTGTGACTTCAGTACAGTTCAACACGTTCTCCAGCAGGTCAGACAGACTCACTAGGAGTTAAATGAGGATATCATGATTAATTATCACTGCATTTATATCTGCACAAAATGAAAATCAGGTACATACCGTAAAGGCTTCAAGGGCATTTGTAGCCATCTCCTTTTCCTTGTCTGACATCCCAGAAGAAACAGTGTTGTGTTTCATGTCAGTTACTTGGTCTGTGGGAGAAAAAAAACCATCTGCAGTGAACGAGCTGCTCTGTTGCAGTCCACACGTATTACGTTAGTGAAACATAGTGTGCTAAAACATTAAGTCAGACGATTGCAAACGTGATGTGGGCGTGTCGCTCAGACTCAGGCTGCTCTGCTAAACAAGCAAGAAATCATACATCCTTCAGCCATACAATCTGGCTAAGCATGTGTCTGGTCCATTTTTATGCATTTGTCAAATAAAACAGCGAATAAACGGTTTAAAGCAGTGTCCCGCACAACAGGACTAACGGATCCGTTAACGCAGTTGACGGTTAAGAGTTTAAGCTAACGGCCGTTAGCTTACAGCCCGCTGCTGTTGCTGGACTTGTTAGCTAGGATGCTAATTGTAGTTTCTATCCTAGCGTTCATGTTCAACATACACGACCCGAGAACCGAACACAGTTTACACACGGCGAAAATAACAACATCATCATCATCACAGAGTCCACTTTATGACCAGCACATTCAGACAACCGATATTAAGTAGCAGACAGAACGCTTAGCTTTCGGTCTACTTAGCTAATAGCTAACGGCTAATTGGCTAATGATAAAAACACAGCTTACCAGAGTTAGTTTCGGCCATTTCTCAAAAGTTAACGGCGTTTGAAATGTTTATATATTGCAGCAACTAGTTACAACTCAGTGACGAGTTACGTTCACGAATATATAACTAAACCACAAAGGAATCGCTGAACTGATTTCGCTATTAACAGATTTCGCTGTACGCAGGACTTCGCCATTAAAATTACCCAGAGTCTCCCGGTAACGAGCAACCCTCTTCTGTGAGCGCCTCATGTCGGTGTGGAGAGGATACAGCTTGCTTTAAAACAACTCTCCAAACAACCATTAGATGCCGACAGCTGCTAGTAAACGGCTCTATCAAACACCACCACAGCAAGTGCTCTCCAACCTGAGGATCACACAGAGCAATGACTGATCAGAATCAGAATCAGAATCAGAAAGATCTTCATTCGTTTTAGTGACAGAAGCTCCACAGTGTAACAGGATGACATTGACAAGACACAAACACATATATACAGTATGTATGTACAGTGGGAAAAATGTGCGATTGAAATATATAAATAAGTGAGTATGTGTTTTAAGTAAATAATGTAAGAATAGTTTTGTGTGTTCCGTGTATGTTAAGTGTTCATCAGATATGCTGGATTTGAGTTTCCAATGGATTTGAGCTGAGCTTCCAGCTGGGTGCTGGATTTTAGTTTCCCCAGTCGCACTAGCTGCTGCCTGTCTGTCAGAAAGCTGGTGAAATCGCGACGCGGATTTATATCATGAGCACCAAACAACGTTTGAAATAGGCTAATTGTATAAATTTGCACAAAATAATAATGACATATTTTTTCAGTCTTTCTATGGATCTTTTGAAATTTGAGTTTGCATAAAAGTATTAAGTAATGATATGGTTTATATATAATTATATGCTGTATATATTTTCAATATTTCTATGGATCTTTTTCTTAAGGTTTGTTTCTTCTTACCATGGTCATAAAGAGTGATTATTTGAGTTACAGACTTCCTGACAGTAGAGACCAGACTCTAAAGACCGCTGTGTATAAAACACAAGATCAGGAGTTCCTAAAAAACCCTCAAACAAGCCTGCCTGGCATCAACAGCCATATCATGGGAGAACACTGAGATCATTAAAAAAAATTAGTATTATGTGAAGCTCTTGACTTGTATCTTGGTTTTTATTGAATTGTGCTGCTAACTGCTTAAATGGGCAAGTATGTTTAGGTATACTTGCTATGATCTGAGGTTGAATCAAACACATTCAACTAGTTAAAGAGGCAAACACTAAATAAGACTGATAACAGTGGGCTGTAATTTCCTCACTAGCACCAAATTATTAATGTATGCTTCATATCATCACATTGTATTTATGTTTCTGTGACAGCCTACATCTCTATGCTTTGACACTTGAGAACTTTATGTCCCATTTTGCCTAATCAGAGCTTTAAGCTAGTGTAAGAAGATAATGCTAATCAGTCTGATCAGGCAAATTGCAAACAGGCTATGTTTATATGTGCAGGTTTTCAAATACTTAAATATTCTAAAAAGGCCAGAGGATATTCTTATGCAGACTAATTCATCAAATGACAAATTAGTTTAATTTTGTTTACAGATTAATAGATTTTAGACCAACTATTATGACTTGAAAGACATTTCAGACATTGACATATTTGAAAAACTGCTACAAATACGGATACTGTTAAGGAATAATCTTGTAACTATTTGTCTTTAAATAGATCTTCATTTATTATGCAAACCACACAACAGTGATCCTATACGATGAAGCTGTTACAACATCATTAGAATTCTTTCTGTGCTCGAAGGCTAAAACATTCCTGGAAAAAGATGTAATGTTTGCCAAAGAATTTCAGTCATAAAGCATTACCATGTTTATGTGGGTAAAAAAACTGTGCTCAAGGCTTTCTATGATTACCTTCAGATCAAATTCATGTTTGTTTGATTTTTCTTTTGGTGAAATACTGTGATTGTTCTATTCAAAGGCTGGACTGATAAGTAATATGTTAACTAATGTTTACCAATTGTAAAAATGTAACAAAAAAATAAAGTAAAGGTTTATTTCTGAATTATTTTAATTAATTATTAAACAAAATAAGCTAATAATTTTTTCTAATCAAAGTCATAATCTCTGCAGTCTTCAGTTAAGTGGATTTATTTGTTTTATTGTATTTTTTTTTCTGTCAATATAGAAGCATAATTCAAGATCGCTTTACTTTAATAGCAGACCAGACAGGAGAAGGAGTTGGCAGATAGAGCTGTGTTCAGTGACAGATAGAGCTGTGAAATACACATTGTGGTACAGATACATGGTATATATATATATATATATATATATATATATATATATATATATATATATATATATATATATATATATATATATATATATATATATAGTGGAATATATTATATAGTATGCTTACTAATTTTCACTAATTTAAATTATTGTAATGTCAGCAGAAATCTTGAATGTTTAATGATTTCAAAAGTAATATTTGTTTAAATTCTGTATCTGTCATAACCAAAAGTGAGACTTGAACAGGCTCTTACTGATGGCTCTCTCCATCTTCCTGATGGCCCTCCTGCAACCCTGCAACACCTCCCAGTGTTAATTTGCCACTGTGACTTAAATGAGTGTAATTGATCCAGCTTCCAAATGTCATAATAACTAACTGAAGAGAAACTGAAATTGAGAAGAAGAGAGCTGATTGATTGTCTGAGCAGTTCTGACTATTTCAATTCTGAACAACCATGATAGTGCAATCTCTTCATTTCCACTGGGAATTAGAGCATTTTGTTCAGATATAACCAGCTAACTTGGTCTGGCAATGACAGAAATCGCAGACACAACGAAAGGATCTAAATGACCCCAAAAGACACAATTTGCTGAGTTTATTTGCTGAGATAACATGATGTATGAAATGCCTCAGGTGGTCCAATAAACACTTCCACTGTGATTAGGACCAGTTTACACATTTCTCTCTGTCAAGATTTCATTAGATGGAAAATGTGAAGCAGGCACCTGGGAGAAGAGAAGAGAAAGTGGCAGCTCTCTTAACAATTTAGTGCGCAGAGTTTAAAATAACAATTGAAAGTGCACTGCAGGGAGCCAGATCCAGAGTCATCCATTTTTGGAGGACTGCAGTATTGCACAGTTTGATATCTTCTCTTCTTTAACACACACCACACAATTCATCAAGTCATCAAACCTCTGTTATTTGACATTTTTCTGACATTTACTGACTTTAATGCTCTACTTTTATCTAATTTAAACAAGATCAATTTCAAATACTTATGTTTATGTTAAATTTAGTTTTAAAAAGATGTCCAATGATATTGAACACCACCCATCTGCTGTTTTAGACTTGATCTCTAACCTAGTTCTCATTTATGTTTGGGGGGCTTTGCCTTCATAGCTTGTATTATATAGTCGAGGCAATTAAGCTGAATTATTGGTATTTGCAGTAGACAAGGATGTGTTAACTGAAAAAAACAAAGCTTTTAATGGACTCAGAGGGCACAGTGAAAGCAGAAACAAATAAGCACAAAGAGATCAGACCTTAGCTGTGAGGTGAAATTGTTCTATTAAATACACAGCTGCTTGGAGACGAACAGAATCGCTCATGTGCCACAGCTACTGTCGGTGTGTAAATCATGTTCAGCTGAAGCATAGGGATAATGGAGATACATAAACAGTTAGAACCGGATGAAACACATGGCTACACATGGGTAGTATTGATTATACTCTATTTACCTGTTTGCTTCTATATGCTCATAATTGAGAATTATAGCATTTACAATGAGGTGTGTAAAATTATCATATTCCATTTAGTTAGGATTAGTCAGAAATCTTCGACAGTACTTAATCAAATCGAATAATATCAAATTAGAATATGGGACATACTTTATGTTTTATACCATATCGCAAAAATGTTTCCTTTTCAAATGACAGGTTTACATTAATGCACATTTTACATTAATACATTACTGTATCTAAAGTAATAGATCATTCATAATGACATGTGTGACAAACACTCCACTATAAAATAATACTTATGCATAAGAAGATTAAAAACTTGTTGCTGTTTAATGTAAAATAAAATAAAATAAAAATACATATAATCATTGATATGGTTAAGCTTTTATGGATTGAGTCTCTGTGTTTATAACCATCAGTATGTCAACTGCTGAGGGAATCTAACAACTGTTTCTACTTTATAACTTTGAATACAATTGGTTACAATTAATTATGCATCAAGCAATTAGTGTAATCTTTGAATGAAGCAATTCGAGTAAAGGAACTATTTTAGGTTAAATCATAAAATAGGACCACGCAAATATACAGAATGTTGTTCAAATATACAAAATGTGAGGAAATGGATTTTCTCAATGAGTAGAAGTCAATTTGATCAGTTCAATGTTGGTTAATTGGGTTTTGAGCCAATTATCAAAATAAACCAGCTCAATCTAGTAAAAATAAATCATAACTGCTTCAGCCATACTGACCCAAACCAGAAAACTTGAACATAGCAGTAATTCGCTCAGTAGGCAGATACATCTCCTGCTTCTATTTCCACTACACTCTTGTCCCTTGTGGTGACCTGACCAGTATATTGGAGATGGAAAACAAATCACTGGTTCTCAACTGTATTTATTCTCTTCTCTCAGACCTTCATGCACTCCTCTTCACCCCTTCTTCAGTCTCCAAGATCTTTATAATGTTTCCCATGAATGAACTTTTCATGTTAATTCATTATATGAAATATTATACCAGATGAGGAGTAATATGAAATTATTGTGTTATATTGTGACAGTTTTTAATGTTGCCATTTATTGACAAACTAAATATTTATTGAATAGTGAATGTTAATAGGGCTCTGAAGACCAAATTAATTGCAAGTGCCAAGGCGGGAAGAACAGTTGAATGAGAAGTGCTAGGTCTCTATATAAATTCCACCCACTGGTAATGGCATGTTATGAATTATGTATTGACACTGGCTCATGAATCATAAGAAGAATGGCTACAGAACTTGCTCTAGGCACAAAAGTATTCAGAAATGCACAAGTTACCCAAAGGAACATAGCCACACTTTAAAAAATACCGTAAACAGTTAAAAAAGCGTTGATGCTCTTCATCACACAAATCCACTGGTAGTTGAGAGTAGAGTTTCTGCATAATAGTTTTCAACATAAGTTTTTAACAGCATGATAAGTGATTCTGTTTCTGTGCATATCAATTTGACCTTTGATCCCTAGTCAATTAGAGAACATTTTGCCATACGGAATGAAAATTTCCACATAACCCACACAGCTAAAACAACTGGTAGATTTCTTTTTACACTGTTAACACAGACTACCAGCATCTCAGCCTAGTCCCAGAATAACATTGCATGGTTTATTGCATTTTAAGGGTAAAGTTATGCCAATGACTAATCAGTAATTACATGGCCTTTTCCAGTATTAGCTTGAAATTTGTTTTATATTTCACTGACATTTTAATAACTTCTTTCTCACATACATTTCCTCCTAATAGGACAGTAGTCTGTAATGGTAAATGTCAAAATCTGAACACATAATGGCTTGAATTATCATAGGAGTTATTAATTATGTAATGGTCTTTAGCAGGTGCCTGCAAAGTAAGACTTAGAAGATGGTACATTTTGCTTTTATACATTTTTTCATTTTAAAATAATAAATATATAAATTAGAGTACTAAGAAAGTTAGTTTGGTATACCGTTTATAATCTGATAAATACAGGATTGAGCTGTGTTCAGCTGAAAAATGAACGGGTTTCATTTAGTTTTTACATAAAGTCTCGTCTCATATGATTTCCATTACAGTAAAATAATACTAAAGTGCAATATTGTTTTACACTACTTAACTGTTTTGATATAATCTCATTTAGCTGTACATGTAGATATATAGTGTTTAGAATGTCTATTGCAACAATGCAACAAGACTACATTGGAAAAAACAAGTACTGTAACTCTAATTGTGTAAGTTTTCTATGTTATGCTGTGTGAAGAAGCAGTGTTCTTCTTGTAAACTTTCTAAATGAGCCTTAGATGGTGATAAGTGGATTTTTTTTTTGTTTGAACAAAACAAAACAAACAAACAAATTAGCATTTAAAATGTTTGCAAATGGAGTCATTATTTTCCAAGTCCTATTTCCTGTTTTGCCTCAAAACCATTGTTAATCATGTGCTTATAAAAAGGTTGTAATTGATTTTTAAAAATCAGAATTACCAAGAGGTGGTGCAAATCTCTGTAATTGCAGTATTTAATGTTGTAAATAATGCTCAGCGTATATTGATTAACAAAACCTTAGAAAAAAGACACACAGGAATAGTGGTGTTATGATGCCAAGACTCTTCCCAATCTTCAGACTACCCAGATGTTCAGTCCTTGAATCTTCTTCAGCTGTGTACAATTCCATTTATGCAGGTGTGACTATAACATTACTTACATTGATATTTTAAGTAATTTTATACCCATGCTAATCTCCTGTTTAACCATATATGGATAAGGAACAGTAGTTGGCCTGCTGCAGCAGCTACGTCTTGAAGAAGCCATCTCTCCAGTTTGATGTCACTGATTTGAATTGAATGTTGAGTGCAACTTTATACTACTAATGGATGTCTGAATCACCAAGATAAAAAATAGGAATGTTTGTGTGGCTTCATACGGAACTTTATACGGTAAAGCTAACTATCATAATGGTAATCAGTGACAGTCAGTCAAATAATTAGTTTCATTTAAAAAAAAAAAGAAAAAGAAAAATGTGACGTGACATACGGCTAAGTATGGTGACCCATTCTCAGAATTTGTTCTTTGCATTTAACCCATCCAAAGTGCACACACACAGCAGTGAACACACACACACCATGAACACACACCCGGAGCAGTGGGGAGCCATTTATGCTGCGGCACCTGGGGAGCAGTTGGGGGGGTTTGGTGCCTTGCTCAAGGGCACCTCAGTCGTGGCTGGCCCGAGACTCGAACCCACAACCTTCGGGTTAGAGTCAGACTCTCTAACCATTAGGCCACAACTTCCCCCCATTTTACATTTATTGCCATCTGGGATATACATTAAATAACAACAAAATACATACAATTCAGCTGATCATTCATATCAATCATTTGGAAGCAGCACATTGTATAAAGCTCAAGAGCTTCACTCCTTTCCAAATACTATTATGGGGAAAATGTGATTTCAGTGACACCAGTGAGGATTGCAAAACATTACCTGGTCCTTTCTGAATCTTCACCTGACCAGTTTTAGTTAGTAGGTGTCTGCTATAGTTCTAAGATTCCAGTTATTTTTTGGAAATTAACATTAATCATTCACCTCAAAGTTTGATGTGTTGAACATTCCGAGATGCTTTTCTGCTCACCACGGTTGAAAAGAGTAGTGAGTTGAGTTACTGTAGATTTTATTTTTATTTTTAAAATGTACTGTACATAAAGTTTTGTAGTCCATTTTGTACAATTCAATTACAATTACAATTTTCATTTTTCAGTAGGTAAGCATTAAATTAAAATCACAACTTGGTCTTTCCTTTAGGTCAGATACACAGAATGTATTGCATTGTAACTATTAATAGTAGCTAATGTATCATCTGTCATTTGACATATCTATTTTTTTTAACAATTCACAGCTGTCTGCAGTTCAATCTAAAAGAAATAGTATTAAAGGAGATTACAGTCTAGTGTTAAATGTTTAAAATCATCCATAGTTGTATGAAGCCCTAATCCTGACATGAGAGGCACTAGGTAAAATAAATTCTTTATGTGTGCTGTGTCCTGAAGTCCATGACCCATGAGCATCATGAACAAACAGCCATATTTGCTTTGAAGTTGTCATATCACTTAATGAGGTTAGCCAGCTTCCATGAATCATAAAGTAAATATGTAACTTCGGGTCATTCAGCAGACAGGGAATCACTCCTCTCAGAGAGCAGCTGTTAGTGTGTGATGCTTGATAGGCTACAGTGATGCAGATCTGCATTTGATTCCATTGCATAAATTGCCTTGTTAGAATGTTTAGAATAAACAACAGAAACAACATTTTCTATAATTCCAGAAAGACATAATTTATTCATTCATTCATTTACAAGCCACCAAGATGTTTGACACCAGCCAGACATTCAGTTTTTAATTATATGTGCAAATCATATTAGAATACACAGTAGTATATTATAATATTGCAAAAATTGCATAAGGAAAAAGTCAAATAACATCATTATTTTCTTGGGAAAACGGTTCTTACAACTAAAATAAGTCGAATTACATCCAGTATCCAATTCTAGACAAAGAGCCTTATTTAATAAATGCAGCCTCTATCTACTTTCGTGCTATAAATGATCTGCTTCTCCGGGTTATATGCAAGAGAGCTCACGGATCACTGTGGTTATATACTGTGGTCATAAGAGATATGAGATAAATACAGACATAAAGATCATATATTATTCTTCCAAATGAAATTCGTATATTTTTTCTCCAGGGTTGGTGGAATGTTGAACTTTTCATATTTCTTTTGTTATATATTTTTATTGATACAAACCTCAAATATACTGGGCATAAAAGTATGATATATTCCAAAATATTTTAACTGACATACTCTGAAATTCCTGGTTAAGAAGGTCAGATAGCTTAACCGAATTTCACACTGGCTATATAAAAGATATCAGGAAAAGCAAATACGTGCTAAGAAGTACAATAAAACAAAGACAGCGTAAAGATTTCATCATTGACCGTGCTAAAATCAGATACTTCATTGTTAATCTAGAGATTTACATCCATAATCTTAGACATCAAAAGACATCAAAGTCCACCCTCTGCACATCCCATGGGCTTTGCAGTACAGACACGTTTGGATTCTTCCCACTGATCTAAAAATAGAGGGAAGACTCTCAACTATCTTCTCTGTGACTTCTGTAAAATCCATCAAAAGCACTTTTTATTTATTCATTCATATATTTACATCTGTACACTTGTTTAATTTAAAAAAGCCATCGTTTAAACCATTACTTCAGTAGCTCCACAACAGTATTTTGCTAATTATTACTAAATGCCTTCAGTCATTAGTCTTCATCTTGCTTGACTTCCACATTGTTAATAAGCATTTGAGCTATTGAGCATATTGAGCAAGAAGTGAGAATTTATTTTGTTCTTATTCTTTTTCAAGGTCAGTTGTATTACATATAGTTAACTTCTTCAGCAGTCATTTCATTCTCATTCAATGATCCATTTACAAGGGCTCAATCTTTTTGACTAATCTTGTCTGAATATTTTACATCTATTGAGTGCTGGTCTATTTCTGACTAAAGAGGCTGCCAACATTGTCGACCAAGTCAATCATTATCAAGTTTGCATGCTGCCACTTCTTATTATCTGCTCTTCTGTTTAGTTATTGTGAGCTGTTGTTTCTCTACAAAGCATCCATTAACTTAGCGCAACCTAAGCCAGTAAAGTAAAAAATACAGTAAGCATTCTGTTGTCCTTTCTTATTTCTACAACAAATCATGTTTCATATCGATTCTGAAATGTGAGTGAAAATTTGTGAGTGGAAAGCCAGATTGTTAGTAACAAATATGTTCATTGATCTGGTTCTGCAACAAAATGTAGTATATCTACAGAGTTGTGGAAAATATGGGCATTCATTGTGTGCTCAATGCTCTTCTATCTTTCTGTTGCTCTTTGTGGCTGTGTGAGAAATGAGTCTGGTGGTGCAGGTGTTAACTTGTGAGCAAAAGCACAGGGAGTAATCCAGTAGGTTTCAGTTTTACAGCTGCCCATGCAGATTTTTTTTTAAATCCTTTGCCTCATTAAGGTGACAAGTTTTCCTCAGAACCAAACAAATCAAGCAGAACCGGTGCGTATATAAGGCCAATTTGCTGAATTTATTCATTCTTTCAATGTGTGAAATCTAAAGGCTAGATCACAGACTTCATTTGAAAGAATATCCAATTTTAAATTAGCTTTAGAAACATTAGCCACTTAACAGATTGAAATTCTATACGTGTAATCCTCCCTTAAATATTAGAAGACCCTTGTCCCAAATTGCAAGCGGAATCATAATGTCTAGGCAAAATAGGAAAAGAAAAAGAAAACAAAAAATTTTAACATGAAACAATAGGATTTGAAAAGATTCATGACATGAAATACACACACCCATGTGTTTGACTTTTAAATCTATGGTGGGAATCCCTCATACAATATTTATTAGGGTTGGTCAGGACAGAGATGCCGTAATGACCCTTAATTGAATCTCTTTCAAAGGATCTCAGAAAAACTTCCCCTTGTGGGACAAAGAAAACATGCTTGTTTTACCGGGAGCCTGTAATGTGTGTAATGTCAGTAAGATGCATGCACTCATATGTGGCATGCCCTGTACTGTATTGATCTTGTAGATCCTGTTTGCAGTAATTGTGGGTGGTGATTAATATTTTATTGAATATTTACACCCCATTGTGCTCTCATCAACTTCCCTTTCAGAACCCACACTAGTGTTTTACTGCAGGTATTATTTGATATCATATCGCATAAAGAATGACATGTTCCAGTGATAGCTTCCTATCTGGACCTACATTGAGCTTTGGATTGATTTTAAATTGCTTATGGTCATTTGTAACAGAGATGGCTGCTTGTGTTGTTTGAACAGTGATACGCAGATGTTTACTTTCAGTGCTAAGAACATATGCATGTGGTTTATCACTGCCATGGTAAATTTACAAAGATAATTATTTCAAGCTTCTACTACAATATTACAAGATTTTTTAATATCATTTAAAGGTATAAATTAAATGAATACTGTATAAAAAAAATCATATCTTATACTTTACATGGAAAATGCACTACACTTGATATTGTTCTTTATTTTTCTATATATTGATATGCAGCATTCTGTAGCTGTAATTGAGTGGCTTGCATCTCATGGAAAAATCATTCTTCTTTAATTCTTCTGGGTAACACTTGAGGTGAATCCAAAGACTATTCTAGGGACACTGGCCTTGAAGTGATCATATACTGTATCATGGGTGACACATATTTAACACATATTTATATAACACATATTTACTTTCTTATTCACACATTTTAGTGCTATTCCCCCTAGTAACATGTTTTTGGAAGTTGGGATGAAATTGGAGAACCTGAAAGAAATCTACATGGATACATGGGAGAACATGCAGACAAACCCCACAGACACTTACCTCGAGCTCAGTATAACATATGTGCAACAACTGTATGTTGAAGCTGTTGTTTCTTGAAACACTGCCTGTTCCTCCACTGTGCTGCCCCAGTTTTTCTCTCTTTCCATTGTCTTAAAGTACATATGACAGCAGAATAGATTTTAGTGACATAATTCATACAGGCAGTGAGTGCTGTGATGCATTTGCTCTTCTGCATCATTCTGACGTAGTTATTTTGGGTCTCTAGTCAGAGGAATCTCATAAATGAGTGCTGAATGCACATAGTAATTCAAGACAAATTCTAGGATGAATTGAAAATCAGCATTAATTATATTATAAAAATATAATAATATAATTTTATTTTTAATGATATTATAAAAATAAAATAATATAAATATATTATATTATATATTAATTATCAGTCATAATCATGTATGTAATAATGCATGCTATTTGTAGCTACAGTATGTGTAAACTACAGTACCTGTGCCTAGTGTTTTATGAATCAAATTAAGAGTGTGTTTATTGGATCGAGGGGAACACAAAAGATCAATAGCAATAAGCATCTTGACAGCTATTATGGATTTTACCTGTTGCATTTCTAGTTAGTGACAAGCTTACGCTCCAGATTTAATTTCATAATAACTTGCACGATTTGTGTGTGTAAATTCAAGCAGGTGCATGCAAAAAGAATCTCAGGGTTAAAAATACACATTGGTTTATCCTCTGAACAAAAATATAGTTAAAATGACCTCCAGAAAAGTGCAATAATTATGATAGGAAGAGTCTCATTAAAGAGAATGAGGGTACAGAAGATTTTGTTGTGTATTATTGTGCCTTTGTGGCTGAGGTCTGTAAGAAAAAACACACACAATGAATGACTCCTTTATAAGAATGGATACTTGTAGTTTTTGTTGAAGCCTAAATAAAACCATGTGACATATGTCACTGTGTAGTATCAGAGATCGCTGTGCCGCCATACGGCAGTCTCTTATTGCTGCCGACATTTTGACGTTTGTATTCTAAATACACTCACATTGACTGAAGCTCCTCAGTAAAGTAATTTCTTGGCTATGACTATTCTCAGAGCATCATTCTATTCTCAGACAGACAAAGAACAATCTTAAAAGCAGTAGAAAACTCATCTTAATATCTCTGAACCTTTTTTAGTATTGCGTATAAGGACAGTATGTGCTATGACAGGCTCTAAAAGCTGCTAGGGCTGAGCACCTGAGCAAACTAATAAAAAATAACCAAAACAATCCCAGGTTCCTATTCAGCACAGTGGCTAGATTAACAAAAAAACATATATACATATATAAAACATATCTGAACACACTATTCCATCACAGTTCAGTAGTGAGGACTTCATAAGATTCTTCAATGATAAAATTGAAAGTATCAGGAACAGTCGATGTTACAACATATGAGATCATCTCATAACCCAGTCTCACCTAAAGCTCTACACTCACAACTACAGTGCTTTACAAGTAAAGGACAGGAAGAGTTAGATAAGCTTATTACTACAGCTAAATCAAAAACTTGTTCACTAGACCCCATTCCAACTAAATTACTGAAAGAAGTGTTACATAAAGCTGGTGAGCCTCTTCTTAATATCATTAACCCTAAATCTTTCAAGTTGGCAGTTATTAGGCCGCTCAATAAGAAACCTAATTTATATCCCAATGAACTATCAAATTACAGACCGATTTCACACCTTCTGTTTATGTCTAAAATACTAGAAAAGGTTGTGTCTGTTCAACTGAGCTCCTTCTTACAGGGGAACAATATCTTTGAAGAGTTTCAAATTTCAGGTTTTCAGGTTCAAGGATCAGTTCAAGGACCTCTGCTTTTCTCGATATACAGTACATGCTTCCCTTTGGGAACATCATTAGAAGGCATGGGATTAGTTTCCACTGTTATGCTGACGATAGTCTTATATCTCATCAAAACCAGATGAAATAGCTAAATTGTACAAATTAACTGAGTGTGTTAAAGAGATAAAAAATGCTAAGAAGCTAGTTCATGCATTCATGACCTCTAGACTGGACTATTGTAATGCATTACTAGGTGGTTGTCCTGCATCTTTAATAAATAGGCTACAGTTAGTCCAAAATGCAGCTACCAGAGTTCTTACCAGGACAAGAAAATATGATCATATAGTCCCAATTTTACCATCTCTACACTGGCTACCTGATGAGTTTAGAATTAATTACAAATTGCTGCTACTTGCGTACAAGGCTCTTAATGGTTTAGCTCCCATGTATCTAACTTGTCTTCTAACGTTACAATCGTTCGTGCTCCCTGGGATCACAAAACTCAGGACTTATGGTAGTTCCCAGAATACCTAAGTCTACTAAAGGCAGAGTAGAGTGTTTTCTATTTAGTTCCCAAACTTTGGAATAGTCTTTCTGATAGTGCTCGGGGCTCAGACACACTTTCCCAGTTTAAATGTAGATTAAAAACTCATCTCTTTAGTCAGGCATACACACAATACATCCCATAATATTGTGCTCTAATACATCTGACCAAATGCACATTATCATCTAGTGCTTGCTAATATTATGAACAGCAGTTACGTTATTTCCTCTCCACTGCTTCTCTCTTTCTACCCATCCCGAGGCATCCAGGAAAATTTCCAACTCTGATTGTCTTCCATGCGATGAAGATTTTGGACCTCCACTGAGATGAGGCCGACTCTGTGAGAATCCGAAGGCATCTAGAGATCTACCAGCTCCAGTTAGACTCTGCAATACTGCAGAGGAGATGCCAACTCCATGTGGTCTTTTGCATCAATACAACATTTTTCAGACTGTATATTTATAATCACACCCTCCAGTGTCACCCATATGAGGTTCCCCTTTGAGTCTGGTTCCTCTCAAGGTTTCTTCCTTCCATTCAAGGGAGTTTTTCCTCCTCACAGTCACCTGAGTCACCTCAGACTTGCTCATTGGGGATAAATACAAACACATTTAAATATATATAATATTAATCTTGAATTGTGTAGTCTATTAATCTTTATATTATTCTTTATAAAAAAAACTTTTGTTCTATGTTTATGTTCTGTAAAGCTGCTTTTAGTCAATTGTAAAAACCGCTATACAAATACACTTGAATTGAATTTAATTGAATGTTTACATCCCAGTTTGTTGGAAGTTAGTGTTGCTGTTTAATCCCTTAGAAAAGACTTACAGCTTCATATATAGATGTCAGTCATCTGTCAGTTCCTTAGTAATTGCTGCTCATGGGAGTGAGTGGTGAAAAGGGCTGTGGGAATCACTGACATTGTGCCATAATTGCTTCAACTGCTGATGATGTCATTAACTGAATAAAGAGGCTCTCCTCTGTTTTTTTTAGCAATCATTGACAAGGCTCTGTGTACTAGACTGGTGATGAGTTTGTCACATAATTACTGCACTTGCAGCCTTTCATATGCGATATGTCCTCTCAAATTAACGCTGAGACAAATGTTATTGTTAATAGTGTCAGAGCAGATACTAAATCACAGGGCAGGATTTAGGACAGTTCAAACCAGGAGATATGCATTTCCACACATCAACATGGGTGTAGAGAAAGGCCCTTATAACCTACAGATACAGTATATAACTGTATATACAGTACCGCATAAAGGGTGAAGAAATGCTATAAAGTAAGAATGTTTGTTTTTATCAACTTACAAAATGCAAAATGTAAACGTAAACAGAAAAAAGAAAAAAAAATCTAATAAATATTTGGTGTGACTACCCTTTGGCTTCAAACCAGCATCTTGCACGCTTGGGCACAAGTTGATGGATTTTATAGGATCAGCGTTAGGTGCATAATTAACCAATTATACCAAGCAGGTGCTAACGATCATGAACACAGTCATTAACTGAAACAGCTCCAGGTCAAACTCTGCTACTAAGGTCAGGTTGTGAACGATTCATGTCACAGGTCATACACCATGGCAAAAATGAACACAGCAACAAGACACATGGCAGTTCTACTGCATCAGCAATGTGTCTCCCAGGCAAAGATTAATAAAAGAATAATTTTGCTCTTAATTGTTTTCCGTTTTTTTTTGTTGCATTTTTTTTACTTAAAAATAAAGTGTCTATTATTTAATTACATTCAATGTAATGTTACAGCGAATCATGTCCTCAAGTACTGTAATAAGAGAACATGTAATACATAACTTTCAACTCAGCTCTGTCCCACTTATCTATTCATGTTTTACTACCACATAGAAGAATCCGCCTCTACAACTACTAACTACCGCCTAACTACAATAAACTTGTTAATTACACTGTACTAAATAATTCATGATAATTACTCAAAAATATGCTTTAAGGTGAATGACTGAATAACAATTTGAGAATTAATGGGGCTTATGCTTCTGAAGAAAGAAAACAAAGTACATTCTTTCATCAAAATGTGTTTTGTAGACTTTGGCAGCCATGTTTGTAGGCTTTATGGTGTCTTTTTTTTTACTAGAGGTAATTTATCTACACTCTTACAAAAGAGTTTAGTAAATTAACTAATTTATAGTTTGTTTATTTATTATTAATTGATTAATATTAAATTAATATGAATGTTAAGTTAATATTAATATTAACATAGAAATTAATATTAATACTAATACCAATATCGAAATTAATAGTAATATTAATATTTATATCGATATTAATATCGATATTAATATTAATATTACTGTTAGTATTAATATTGCTATTGCTATTGCTATTAATATTGATATCGATATCGATATCGATATTCTTCTTCTTTCGGCTTTTCCTTTCAGGGGTTGCTACAGCGACTCATCTCTCTCCACCTATTCCTACATTCTGCATCCTCAACACTTGCACCCACTAGCTTCATATCCTCACTAATTACATCCATATACCTCTTCTTTGGCTTTCCTCTTTGCTTCCTGTCTGGCAACTCCATGTCCAATGTTCTCCTACCAATATACTCACTCTCCCTCCTCTGAACATGTCCAAACCATCTTAATCTGGCATTCCTAACTTTGTTCCCCAATGAATAATAATTTTTTATTATCAATAGTATTATATTATTAATATTAGTAACTGATTTGATGCTCACATTTCTAGATGTGCAATCATGGAACATCATGCTCACTGCCCCATTAAGTTCTATGGATATTATAATTACAAAGTGTAAGATTCTTACACTTAGTGGCCAGAAGGACACAACAGGTTGGATAATTGGGTTGGTTTAAAAATACTCTGGGCAGCCATCTTGTTTTCTAGCAAATTGCTGGAATTAAATAAAGTGCAGACTGTGAGTCTATGATGTACATTATTGCAAGATGCAAGATATATTGCAAAAAAAGAAAGAAAAAAAGGAGAGACATTATGAAGTGAAGAATGTCTCTACATCAAAAATGTGTGTGCACCACAATTATGAAAAGACTATGGAAAAAAAAGAAGAAATATGTGCCTCACCTTTCTAATGCATGGATTTCTTTTTCAGGTCTATGTGGATTTTGAGATGTAGAAATTGTACTGAAATCTTGCAATCCTGATTAATGACATTAGCACTTCTGTGCATGCCTCAGTGTATTGAACAAAATTGAACAAATATGATGGATGACTTTAAACGGTATATTACAAAGTTCTGCTAAAAATGGACTAAACAAGTAGCCAAGTGTGATAGTCTTATGACTTAAATTTGTTTTGAGGCTATGTCATTACTAATGCCAACGTGTTCCTAATGTCAATATAAACTGAATAATGAAAAAAAAGAGCTTTTGTTAATAAAAAACTTTCAGCATCCTAATGGACTCAGCCTCTTTATTTTTATATGAAAGCTCTTCCCTATTGTTCACACTTACATTTATATCATCTGTCTCCTTGCAATATTACTCTATAACAATGATCTGTGTGTCTCTAAACACGACTCTCTTGCCCTTGGGAGGCAATTTGCTTGCTGTCTCTTTGGTGTCCAGTGCTTCATTACACACTCTGTGCTCCATGTACCTGTTACTGAGCTGAGCTTGTACTGCAGGGCACATGCTGCTCTGGATGACTGATTCAACTGTAGTCCACTTCTCTTTTTGACTCTCTTTGACTCTCATACTCTCCTAGTTGTTCACTTAATCACTTGCTCTCTCACTCTTAGTCTCTTTGTGTTTCTTTTCATTCATTCATTCATTCATTCATTCATTCATTCATTCATTCATTTATTCAAGATAGATAGATAGATAGATAGATAGATAGATAGATAGATAGATAGATAGATAGATAGATAGATAGATAGATAGATAGATAGATAGATAGATAGATAGATAGATAGATCCATTGCTAATTGTGGAAAGAGACATTACTATAAGAATGAAATGTAGAAATAGATGAACATACCACACAGTCAACATCCTGCTGAATAAAAGACTACAAAGTTATTTTAACCAACACTTTAACCTGTATTGTTTTCTTCCATTTGATCACAGTAAGAAATAACCACTTCATTGCCTAATAGTGTTGTGAAGGGTACAAGAGCAACTCACTACAAATTGACAACAGTTAAATACCACTCAGCACCTGCATATAGTGACCACTTGTGTATAAATGATAGATGATTCATAAACAAGGGTTTGCCCACATAGTGCGGGGGACAGCCTTCAGCATGTTTTTTGACAAAGTGATGAGTGGATGAACAATCCTCTGGCTAAACATTGCTAAGATAAATGTTGATATTATGTTTACATAACATGTCCAGAGATTACTGCTGAAAAATGCCGTCTTTTTCTTTATCTGATACTGTATGTAGATAGAAGCCTTAGGAAGCCTTAAGCTATATATATATGAACCTGATCCAGTTTAACATCATAATGTCCTGTTTTATTTGTGAAATATTATGAAATGATTTTTTTTTTTTTTTTTTGGCTATGCTAAAATGTTTCCTTATGACTAAAACTAAAAATCTCCTTCAGTGTAGCCTTTTCTCTAGTACACATTAATAAAAAGCAGTTCTTAAACACTTTAATCAAACACTTAACCAGGACATGGGTTAGCTCAGATTCAGTCTTCCCTTCACAGATACGGTGAGCTTGAAGAAGCTGTTAAAAGCTTTCTTTGCCTTTGGCATGGAAGCAGATTATATTTCTAGTAACTCTGTCAACTGAGAGGTTTGCTAGAGGCCACTTATACCAAACTGTACAAAACAACCAAAAAAATTGTAAAACTGTGAAGTGGAAAATTAGGTGAGGAAAGGTGATTGATCAGTCTATTGATCAGAATACTAGTGATAGAGTTTTGCTGGCAATTTCATATTAAGTATTTGTTTCCTTATATCAGGGCACTTTAAAATGCACCACTGTGCTACACTGCAGATACAATGAAATGCAGCCTGCTTTGCTACAGTGGCACAGGACTTACAGTGCCTCAAGGCACGCTATTAAATCCAAGGTAGGTTTTGCTCAGGCATTATTTTTATTGCTCTCCTGTGTTTTTTCTTTCTTCATAAAATGATAAATCCCTTAGAACAGAACCATTATGCGGCAGCCATGGACATGCTGACCGACAAGGATTGAAATATAAAGCTGTTCAATGAGAACTGTGCATGTCTATCCTGAACCAGGTAAAAATTATGCAAAAAATAAATACCGAAGCCTGTGTGTGTGTGTATTATAGATAAAAAGACACAACAGAACAATGAGGTATGATTTCATAATTTGAAACTAAGTAAAATACAAAAAAAACAAAACATTATTTTAATCAGTTTATTTTAGTTCATCTAAAATTCTAGCACATTTGACTCACTGGCATAACATTGTCAAGAAGAAAAAGCTTTTCCTTGCACTGACTTTAATAATATTATTTCATGTCATATTTTATAAATTATCACAAATTTGCTAGCTGTTGAAATGGCTTAGTGTGTCAGACACAATTAAAAATAGTGCTGGAACAGTAGATGCTCTTGTTTACACTATTAACCATTTGGAAATTGGAAATGGCTTTTGTAGTATAACCCCTGACAAAAGTTGAGTATCATACCAACTAACAAATAAAACAAACCAACAGAAACAAATATCTCCATTTATCAGAGATAAATCTTGGAATATTGCTGCATAAAAATCCTCATCCATCATTAACTCAGCTTACCCTAATGTAAAGATTAGCAACATGATGGAGTAGCTGTGGTTTCACTGATGAATCAATAGGTCTTCTCTCCATCATTCACTCCTCCTCTCAGTCATTGCAGTCTGTCGATTCTATTTTCTGTCTTTCCTGTGGACTGCTGTATTCTTAGTATTGTTGGACAACTCATTCTTTCTACTTCTATAAACTGAATATGGGTTTGCATTTCTAACAAATTTCTTAAACGTAGGGTCTTCTGCCTTGTGATGGTCCAATTAAGCAGTGTCAAAGAGACTACTGATTGTTATTTTTGCTACACAACTGATTGCTTTCTTGTGGGAAAAGATGGACGACAGACTTTATTTGTCAGATATTTACTTTGCTATATACTGTAATGTACCATTCAGACATGTATCATTCAGACATCTGGATAGTTATTAGAAAATGGCTGTAGGTAACACAACAGAATTGATTTCTACTTAGAATTGAGTAGTAATGGAGAAAATGAAAAAGGGAAATGGCAAACTAATAACGGATAAAAAGAGATATAGTGTGTTTTCTTCACTTTTATTTTTCAACAGCTTTCCTTCATTGTCAAAGTAGAAGCTTGGGACTGTCCTGTTTTAAATTCAAGGGTCTCCAGTGAAAATACATCTAACATGAGAAACCAAGAACTGTTGGACGTCAAACTCAAGTTGGAGGAGTGGTGAACCTGGTTAGAGGGAATGCAGCATGTGGTCCTAAAGTACCTTAGTGTCATCTAAGGTACTTGAAATCAGTAAAACACCTTACATCTTCCCATGCTATACAGGAGTTGCTTTTCTCCTGTTGCTAGTTCATGATCTTTGATTGGCTATGATCTAAGCAATTATTCATTATACATTTAATCACTTACATGCCTCCTTCCTGAAGCATGAGCACCACTTTGGTGGCCATTGGCAGATTTTAAAAATCTGAGTCTGAGGACAAGAGGACATCAGCTTTACCCAATCTTCTTTCTTCGTTAAATTTCTTTGTATTATGTGAAACCAATTAATTGACTATATACAGTGATTCTTCATATATTCATTCAATTCTGGGGCATTTGTAATATATGCTCCAAAAACAGCGAGGGTTTAGTATTTGGGAAACACCCTGCAACTGTGTCATTGACATGTTCCATTCTGCATAAAACATGGAAATTTAACCTTCCAAATTGCCCTGACAATCAACCAGCACAGAATCTAGTAGCATCGAAGAACATGGATGTATCCATATGGCAATAGCAACAGAGTGCTGTTGAAAAGGCTCCCACTTCTCTGACTCACACTCTCTAAGTAATTGCAACTCTCATGTGCCAGCATTTTCTACCCACTCCAAATGATGGGTTCTATAATTGGGTTATTTAATGATGTTATTTCCCCGCACAGAGACACGCAGTTGCTCTTCATTGGACTTACCCTGATTGCTATTCACAAATTTTTTATTGTTATTATGAGTGAAAATATTGATTGGGCTAGGAGCTTCTTTAGGGAGCACTGACCTTCTCCACAAGTTAATCTGTGGAATCAGAGAAATATTGCAAAAAGAAGATGAGAGAAAGAAGGAGAAAATAGTTAAGCACAAATGATATGTCTGAGAAGCTTTGGTGAACCATTCACCTGAATTTTAAGCTGTCTGGTTTTCCTCAGCACTACGATATTAAAGAGCAGTGTTAGCTACATAAATAGTATATCTACATTTATTTACAATCCTGATAAATGTAGCTGCTAAATTAACATTAGAATATACTGTAATTGCCCTAGCCCTTTTATGAGCTTTATGCTGAATATCAGTGACATTTAAACCACTGATATTAAATTCACACTTTTTGGCAATTGAACAATGTTTTTATGAGAGAATATGGACTGTTTTTCCACAATAGTTAAAATGAACAATTTTCCACTACAGAAAAGACATAGAACATTTACTTTCTACCTTAAATTGTTTATTAAAAGTTCTAAAATTTTTTGTTTACTTCAAAATTTAAATAAAAATAATACAAATTTTCAGTGTAGTCTCAGATTTTTTTAGTCCTCCTTAAAGATTATGTTTTCTAATCTGCAGAAAGGGACATTGTATTCCGTCATGTAAAACAGAGATCATATTTTCTATGGCACTAAAACCATGGCACTACAATTAGGGTTTGTTCCTATGTTAATATGCTGGAGTAAATGTAGTCTATATTGGTTCATTGTAATTGATAATGCACAATGGTGTAATTCAGTACAGTGAAATGTAATTGGTCATTGATGGATGATTATACCCTTGCAGTTTCAACCCCCCCTTGAAAAAAGCTTTCAGACTGACAGAATTACAATTTTAAAAACTGTCCAATTAAGATGTGTTGAAAAGATTTAGCAAATATGAATATGAATTGCCTTCTAACATGCACATCCTTGCATCCATGAACATAAGCAACTAATAAAGGTTAACTGAAAGTTAAACATTATGAATTTCATTTGGATAATATTCATGAATTTATGATGAATGCATGAATATCATTCAAATTATTATTATCATTCAAACTCTAACCGAGTTCGAAAGGGCCTTGTGGCCAGTTTGAGCGCAAACACTGGCTCCAAATAAAAGTGTGCTTTGGTTCAAACCAAAAAACCTGATCCATACCTGAACAGCATGAGCGTCTCAAATTCTGTCCTCAAAAAAAAAAAAAAAGCTCAAGCTCAGTTTTTAAAAGCAGAGAGGAGTGTATAGAATATAATGAGATATAAAAGAGAGCCATGGAAGCCTTTTATCCACTTTATTCCCCATTGACCTTTATTTTACTTGCTCCTATCCCCTTCCACCCTCCTCCTCTTTTTTCACTCTTCTCCCTTTTGTCTCTTAGATTTGTTTCCCTGAAAGTCATTCTAACATTTGGCCTATGGAATATATTAAAGAGTGCCTTCTACTGGTTCAGGTGGTATTTCTATTCACATCCTTGGTTTGATTTTGGCTATTGCAACACAAAGCCAATATTTTAGCTACTGAATATTTTAGCAATTCCGTGCCTAGTGATAGAAAACAGAAGCTATAGTGTGGGGTGGACAGGTTGAGACAAGGCTATATTTGGGGTTGGCAAGGTGAGACACAGAGCTATAGTGTGGGGTGGGTAGGGTGAGACACAGAGCTATAGTGAGGTGTGTGCAGGGTGTGACACACAGCTATAGTGTGGGGTGGGCAGGGTGAGACACACATTTATAGTGTAGGGTGGACAGGGTGAGAGAGAACTATAGTGTGAGGGGGCAGGGTAAAACACATAGCTATTGTGTGGGGTGGGCAGGGTGAGAGAGAACTATAGTGTGGGGGGGCAAGGTAAAACACATAGCTATAGTGTGGGGTGGGCACAGGGAGAGAGAGATGTAGTGTGGGGTGGATAGGTAGAAACACGGCTATATTTGGGGTTGGCAAGGTGAAAGAGAGCTATAGTGTGGGATGGGCAGGGTGAGACACATAGCTGTAGTGTGGGATGGGCAGGGTGAGACAGCTATAGTGAGGGGTGGGCAGGGTGAGACACATAGCTATAGTGTGGGGTGGGCAGGGTGAGACAGCTATAGTGTGGGGTGGGCAGGGTGAGACACATAGCTATAGTGTGGGGTGGGCAGGGTGAGACAGAGCTATAGTGTGGGGTGGGCAGGGTGAGACAGAGCTATAGTGTGGGGTGGGCAGGGTGAGACAGAGCTATAGTGTGGGGTGGGCAGGGTGAGACAGAGCTATAGTGTGGGGTGGGCAGGGTGAGACAGAGCTATAGTGTGGGGTGGGCAGGGTGAGACAGAGCTATAGTGTGGGGTGGGCAGGGTGAGACAGAGCTATAGTGTGGGGTGGGCAGGGTGAGACAGCTGGTGCTCACACCTCACAAGATCAATTCAGAACAGTCATTCTGCTCAAACAGCAATCATATTTAGGATCGCTTCTGAAATTAAGCAGTTTAAGAAAAATTTCCTATGGCAGAGTAATAAATCTTATTAGATTTATAGATGATTTCAAATACCAAGTGCACATGAATTTCAGAACTGCATAAGACACTGTATAAATAAAAAACCCAATGAAGCAGTTAGCTAGCTAAACTAAAGGCAGAATTAATTCTCATATGATAATTATATGTAAATTTATTCCATATACCTTTCCTCATATAGCACTGGTTATCATATTTGTTATTATTTTGTGGCTTCATGTCTTTGTTGTACCTTTTGTGAAGCTATAACTGTAAGTCTAAGGGGAAACATAGTGAAACACTGCATTAGCAACAACAAATATGTGTTTCTATCAGATCATTTCTATCATACTGTATCTTTGAAGTACTGTATAAGTTGCATACTCTTTATACATTTAAAATGTAATTACAGCCTCTTTTATCAACAATTGACAATGGATTTACGTGCATTTATAACTGAATAAGATATTTTAAAAAAACCAAACATATTAGGTCTGGAGTGATATTTCAGGCCACCTCTTATCTTAGTTACCCCAATGTATACTATAACTGCTCCTGAACCTTATTATTGATTGGCTTTTTAAGTTTGTTATCCAGTTGCACAGTATTTTATACTAATTATTAGATGTCATTATGTTGAAAATGATTAAAATGTTTATGCCACCAATTTTTTATCCTTTACTGGTTTTACTGTAAATGTAAACAAAAATTATTTTTGTTCAAATATACATTGTTAGTGTAGAAATACTATTATTGTCTGTATAAAAATATTGCAGTGGTTGTAAAATTGTCCTCTAAAGTTGTGTCATATTTTAGTTGACATTTATAGCATTGGAATGGCTGTAGAGTCAGCTATGATAGAGGTGAATAAATGAAGTGTGCATGTGCGTGTGTGCATGTGCGTGTGTGTGTGTGTGTGTGTGTGTGTGTGTGCTAGAGAAACACACTCCTGTGAGTGACAATGTCATAGTGTGTATCCTGTAAAAATAAAGTACTCCATTCTGCGTCAGGCTTGCGCAAATGCACACACATGCACATATACGTGTAGACACACACACACACACACACACACACACACACACACACACACACACACACACACACACACACACACACACACACAAACAGACACACACACAGACACACACAGACACACACAGACACTAGGCAGTAGTGCGGCTGGTGCTGTGCGAGGCCACACAAAGCCAGCCCCCTGCAGAAGGATATATAAGGGCCGCTGTTTCACAGTGTGCTGAAGTTTTTCTCATTCATATTGGTTCAGCACAGCACATCTTCTTCTCACTCCATCTCCTGTGTCGCCTGCTGATCTTCTCTGCTGCACAGTCTCTGTCTCAGTGCAAGGTATTTCTTTTTCTGTCTTAATCTTTAAAATACTGTGTTGAATTAAGTTGAAACAACATCTATTCCATTTTTTTTATTTGAAGGGTTTTTTTAGTTCTTGCCAATATGATGATAAAAAATCATTTTTCATTTTTCTTTCTAGTTCAATTTGACATGACATTTGATTGGACTACAGTGGGAATATTCATTCTTATGATCTAATTTCCTGTATTTTGTATAATTATTACAACCTGTATTATAGAATGGCTCAGATCCCAAGCTGATGCTGTTCAACTCTTTTGAAAAAGCACTTGGATTAATGGAATATTTTTCTCTTTGTCTTTCTTTTAAACTCTGTATTTCACTATGCAAATACAATGCAAAAACTATTTAATTTTATAACGCAGAATCTCATGATTTATCTGTGTAATATAATATGTAAAACAACAACAATAACAACAACAACAACAACAACAACAATAATAATAATAATAATAATAATAATAATAATAATAATAATAATAATAATAATAATAATAATAATCAATGTATACCTATTGGGATTATGAAAAGAAAAATAGGCTTTAGGGACATTGCCCTGGGTTCTCATGCAGCGTGTATATTAAGAGCTGTCAATCCACATAATTAATATTTCATGCACAGACATTTCAGAAAATAATTTGCCTATTAGTCTGTATTGACTAAATCAAATTGTTACAGTTATGAGGTAATATTTTAGCAGCTCATGTCATATGAACGAGTCAAGTTGGTGTTAATATTATGCAATTACTGTAAGCTTTATTTGGTGCTGTAATGCTTAGGGGAAATATTTTATTACATTTCTATTAAAATTACCTGTAAAATGACATTTTCTCTGAATATGTGCTTTAGGCATGAACACTGGATTCTCTGTGTTAGTGCTGCTGGTGACTCTCTCCAGCAGCGGCTGCTTCTCCCACCCCGCACATGTAGTGCAAGAAGGGCAGTCAGATGGAGGGACTGTAGACGTACACACACGCCACACCCGTGCAGTGCTCCCCAGTGGCCAGCTCAACTTACTGTCTAAAACACAAGAAGAGAATGTGGAGGAGGATGCTGTGCGCAGGCTGAATGTACTGCTGGCTAAACTCATTTCCAGAAAAGGTAGTGTCATCTTCTACACTCATCACTCATTTTCTGATGATAGCCATGTTTTAAGTATTAAATAAATATCAACAGAGCATCAGGTAGCACCATACAGATTCTCATATGACCTTGTTGTTTTAGCATTGTTCTACATGAACCATATTTAGATGTTGTTTTGCCATTTTATAGCATGTTATACATTGCTTTTTATTGCAAATGGTAACCAGAGGATTGCCCCACCATCTCCTTGCAGATTCATATCGCAGGAGCCCGTCCCTCAACAGCAGGTCCAACCACAGAATAAAGGACAGAGACTACCTGGGCTGGATGGATTTTGGCCGCCGGAGTGCTGAGGAGTATGAATACTCTTCGTAATATCCAAACACCCATTCACCATTTTTAAGGAACCAATCAAACAACCAACCATGTGTACAGAGAGATCCATTTTAAGCCTTTTCCCAGCCAGTCATGGAATTGTTGGAGTGCCCCTTTTACATCTTATTTCTGTTGTAAATTTGTATAACGAAGATGATGCAATCAATATATGAATATGTATGTGTAACTCATACGGATTTTACATGCACTTACATTTTTGAGGGAACATGACAGGTAATGCTTTCTGTTTTATTTACTTACTTGCGTATTTCATTTTGTTCTTGCATTAGAAATATGTTAGATGTTTGAAAATAAATCATTGTCTTAACTCATTCACCCAGCTGTATTTTCTCTGGTGTTCAGAAGTTTGGATGTTACCTTTACACTCATCTTTAATAAATTTCATATCACATATTTATTCAAAAGCAAATGTGATGCCATGGAATAACTGATTAGATTAGACTCTGTTATCATGTTTGCTAGAGCAGAAGCTTTGACAGCTCTAGAGAAGGTTGCGATAAAGACTCAGATACTGGACACTTCTTCAATTCCGATGTTATTTACAAGATTTGAACCAAACCACTATGGAATGGCATATAAAATATTACTGAAGTGACAGTTTAAACTCCACCTATCCACATTGCAATGGAGCAGCATTTTTTAGTGCTTAGGGGCGAGAGCTTACAGTTAATGGCCACATAAACACACTCTCTTATTGATTATTCAAAATGGCAGTATGATTGTATGGGGCTTTTGACAACCTCTCTCTAGGCAGCCTTTAGGGAAAGCTCACTGCATGAGCAATAAAAGGCTTGCATTTGCTTGCACAATCCCGGAAACAGACAGACTGGGACGTAGCCTCATGCAGTCTATTATGCACACCACTTGAGTTAGCACATAATGGATGAATTGCAGGATGGCAAATGAGAGAGAGAGAGCAATAGTTTATAGAGAACAAAAGGCACCATTATGCCACAGGTGTGCCTCAATGAGAGGGGTTTCATTCTGTTAAGACAATAAAAAGTGAACCAATAAACCCAGACAAGCACATGTACACCCACACATGCGCAAACACATGCATGCACACACACTTATCCTGACATGAAAAGGCCAGGGCACTTAGATGTTCCAGTGCAATTCAAACACTGCCTTTGCTTGTACTCACCCTAAGACACGCATATGACTATGGACTGAGTATCTATCTAAGATGCTGTAGAAACAACCCCAAGCATATCTACATGCTGAAGAACAGAGTCATGCAGTGTAACAGTTTGACGGAGATAAATAAGGCTTTACATGGCAGTGAATTCCTTGGGGATCTCATTAAGCCATCAAAACAAACCGAAATCAAATCCCTAGCTATCCCTTTACCTTTTTGTCACTGAACCTTTTGGATCCAAAAAAGCTTAGGTGAGTGAATAGAGGTTATTACATTTTAATTGCTAAATTATTAGCAGGGGTGGAAAAAGTACAGGGAAAAAATGTAAAATGTACTAACTATTATTAATGAGTCTTTTAAACAATCTGTCTGTCATTCAATTAATCAAACAATAATTAAAATACAGACATACATAAATACATACATATTCTGCTGATTCATATTTGGTTCATTGATTAGCTATTGTTTAATAAATGCTGAGGAGGCATTAATAAAAACTAAACCTAGTTAGCAAATGTACTTACTTAAAGCTGACTTACCTAAACATGCATCTTTTGAGTTAAAGGCTGATATTTCGTTTTTCTGTGGGAGGCAAACATATTTTCCTGAATGAATCACTGGTAAAAGCTTAATACATAAACTTCAAAGGTCAAAATGAAAATATGTAAAAACAGAAAATAACATTCACAAATATTACAAATATTCAAGTCAATACTTTAAGTAAAATGTTTGAAAAATACTTATAAAATGCAATAACTCAAGTATTTTCCACCCATCCTGATCATAAATGAAATCTGATTTATAAAAGCAATATAAAAAGCAGGTTATCTATAGGGTGTTCTTCAAATGAAACGTCATGGTTTTTATCCATGTATTGAAACATACAGGCTTACGATATGAGAATAAACAAACCATTTATGTACATGTAATTCAATCTCCTTATGAATAAACGCTTTTCACTGTACGAAACACTATACTGTGAATATATAAGTAGCTGCTACTCATAAGCATTAAGTGTTTATCACTCTGATGCCATCAGATCATAAGCCTCCAGTCACTGAACACAAAAAGGAGGATGAATGAAAGCTATGAAGAGGGATGGGTACTTAGTAGAAATTACTGATGCAATGACTGGTATAATTTTGACTCATTTATTAACTTTTGTTCCTGTATTAATTCATAAAATAATCACTAGATAGTCAGAGCTGCACTCCAGAGTGAATATCACATCGATCTTATTTTATTCCTAGAGGAACCGAACATCCAGTGGCACAGGCTGATGTAATGCCTCTGATTTAGGTCAGTTTCTGGTGCGAGATATAAATTAAAACTCGTATCCAAATGAAAGCTAAAGCGCACTGATGGAACAAACGATTCATTTGAGAGTCCTGTGTGACTGTGAAAACATTTAACAGCCAATAAAATGATTGTGTAGTGTGATACATATTTTAACATTTAACTGAAAAAAGTGATTGGGGAAAAAAAAAAAAAGGACAATTGTATGAATATCTTTATTGTTGATGACCTCTGCATTCCTGAAAACAAATCAGGTTTTTTTTGACACTGACACTTTCCTTCATTTATTCAGTAATTTATGGCATTTTGTATAAAAACATATTTCTATCTTTACAATTTACAGTGTACAAGTGGCAAAATTTCCCTTTATGCAGTCTGAGGAAATAAAACCCATAACTGTAATGAACATAGGACACCTTTCCGATTCTGCAATACATTCAAGTCAAGGTTAACTGCATACACCTCTTTAACGGAAAAACCTTTGTAGCAACGTGATTTTCCAAAAAAAAAAAAAAAAAAAAAAAGGAGGAGGAAAAAAGATGGCTGTATGTGCTTGTAAGACATTTTGGATAAATGAAACATCCTTCATATATTATATTCAAAACTGCATTGCAGAATTAAGCGCCACCCTTCTGTTAGGGGAACACAATCACCTTATTACAGTGTTAACACCAACGTATACTGAGGCAAAGACTTCAGAATGAAAGTCACTCAAAATAAGGTTCAATAATAAATTACTGACATCAGGCACTATGATATTGCTATCAAAGGACAAAATCACACAATGCAATTAAAGCTTACAGTTCAGTCTTTGGAGAGAAATGACCTCTCACTAAAATACACACACTTTACGGCTTTTAAACAGAACAGAATACTGGCCAGAGGCTTCTGAAGCATCTGCAGTGTTACACTGTTTTGATCAGAACAGCTGGACACCATTATTATCCAGAAGGCTGAAATATTCTGCTTTTGATTATTTTATGCCTAGTTCATTAATTACATTTATTTAAACACACACAAAATGGACATCAGTTCTGTACTGTCTTGTCTGGGATCAGCATAAGGATGTTTTAGTGTTTCAGCTGTCAACACAAAAAGCAAGCCAGAGGTACTTTGAGCTTGGGAAGACCACATCAGTCAATCAAGATAACAGGGTTATGGTCTTTCAGCACAGTTATGCCAAAAATTCAAAATTAAAAAGTGCTTACAAACAGGCCTTATGCTACATTTTCTTGTAATGCATAAGTGCAATTAAATTATTCCACAGTTTATACAGTAGGGGATTAAAGAGTCAAAGTCATACTGTGGTCTCTCTGACTAAATTGCACTGTATGTGTGAAAAAAAATAATAATAAAATGGTATTACAGTTACAGCTGCTATACAAAATAATCTATACAAATTTCTTTTACAGGCAGGCACAGATGCTCTGTCATGAGAATAATGTATTTCACTAATGTATATACAGAGAATGACTGACAGAGAGGTGACACTCACTCCTCATGGAGGCTAGACTGTGTAGGAGGTCTGGGAGGCAGGAGCAAGTCTTCACTAGTTGGTCCCAATCCCTTCATTGCCATACTGGCCCCTACCATAACCGGGTAACTTCGGTTTCTCCTTATACCAGTCAGTCCTGCTATGGGGCTGGGCAGCCCAGGTTGGGTTCCATAAGAAGGCGTGGCTAAACCAAGCCCAGGACCCGGAGTTACAGCTCTAGGACCGAGGCTGAAGCGCTTCACCTTATCCACAAGCCGCAGATTGTGTATGCTCATCTCTGTCTGGCACTCAGATTCCGTGCACAGCTTGGCCTCTGCTCCACGCATCTCTTTCAGTATGGAACTGGCGGGCCGCGAAGCAAGGAAGTTCTCGTAAGGTGGGTCAGAGGGGCTGAAGTCTGCAGGCAGCACAGGGCTGTTGGGTTTGGATTGGCTGGGGGAGTTTGGGGGATTCGAGGGCATGGTGTCTGAGCCAGTGGGGAATGTTCTTGAAACAGATTGTGATGTGTCAGGTGTTTTTTCAGCCCTGTCCCAGCTGTGAGGGTTGTAGACAGCTGCAGAAATCCCACGATCCTGTAGGAGCCGCACCAGGCCCAGAGAAGTGCTGGTGGTCTTAGTGTGTTCCCGCAGATTAGTAAAGCTCTCAACCAGGCTGAGACGACGTGGCGTGCAGGGGGTAGAGGCTGGAGTAGAGTGCACACTATGTATGCTCTTCACACAGGATACCAGAGAGGGACCTGCTGCCATCACACTAAAACAAAAAAGAAAAAGAAAATATGACCTTAGATATAGACCTCAGTTTCTATTCAAGAGAGGCTGCACTGTAATGTGGACAAAATTTGTTCTCTTCATGCAGAAACAGGCAGGCAGTAAACACTTGCACACAGATGTCATGCATCACTCCTCAATGTCCTGTAGTCTTTAAAACAATGCTTTAAAACTTTAGTCTTTAAAACAAACACAGTCACCACACTATACAACAACACTGAGCTGGAAAAGTAGTTTTAACTACAAATAACCTTCACACTGCCACTTAATGTTAAATGAGAAGTTAGAGGCACCTCCTCTATAAAAAGTTACACTGGATAAGTTTGGTTAGAAAGACATATTAACATCATGTCTGTGGCCCAACATGCTGGCACCATGAGACATGGCACCTCTCACACTGAGTGGGTGTGGCTCAGAGAACCTGCTCTAAGCCTGGCCCCAAAACAACATGGTAAAGTGCTGCTTCCCCTTCCTCCTCATCCTCAGCCTCACATGACCTGTGGAGAGTCAATCGTATATACCGTGTGGCCGCTATGAGACACCTCGAGGGAAATGATCACGCTAAACACTTAAAACCCCTCACTGTTAGTGTGTGCATTATTACAACACCATTAATGTATAGTACATTTTTTATAATATATAAAGTTTTAAAATATATAAAGTGACAGACAAATAGTTTCTGTCAAAAACTGTGCATACAAAAACTGAAAAAAATATTCCCTGCTTAGACAGTTGCTGAAAAATTGTATTTAGTTTAGTCTGGAAGATTCTTAGGAAAGGTGTGAACAAGACTCAGACATAATGCCTGAAGATTATTCCTGCTCTTGGTTTAAAATCAGCTAAATGAAAACCACCAACTGGTAGGTATGACTGAAAAGGTCTACTGAGTCTTAAGCACCCTCTAGTGGTGAAAAAAATGTAATGCAGTGCTCACCTGGGAGTGACCCTGGTCAGCTCATCAGAGGGGTGGAGAATCCGGCAGGTAGTGAAAGTATAGGTTGAGTTCGTGTGAGACATACATTTACCAGGAAAATGCACTGGGAACAGCAAGAGTAAAGCATTAGTATACATCTATAAACACAGCCATACAGACAGAACTAGAACAGAATTCGATTTAAAACTGCATCAGAAATCGAAAAACTTAAACATGCACAACCTCCTCTAATAATCGCTGCTATTAGGGAGTTGAGGTTAAACAGATTTGCGCAGATACATGCAGTGAAACCTTTTTTGTAATTAGTTCAGACTTATGTTAGAGTTATTCTGATACAGTTTTAAATAGATTTTACACAATAGGACAAAAAGGATAGGCAAGAAGCAGGGTCATCAGGTATCATTTTCAGTTCATCACATACAGATAAAAACTGGAGCAATAATATGTCCAAAGAAAAAAGAAGCATGCACGTATGCTTGCAAGACAGAAAGTGAATATGCAACACTAAAGTGTGTGCACACGTATAGAAGTACTGCTGTGGCCTGACCTGTGTGTGTGTATGAGCATGACTGTGACCCACTGGCCTCTGAGAAATATTGCAGCTCGCTCTCAGGCATGTGCGTATGATCAGAGTGCACTCAGTTTTTAATAGAACATTGACACTTGACACTTGCACATTTTATTTGATGACATTTTCCTGGATGTTAGCCATGTTCTAAGATTCACTTAGGGGTGTGTGTGAGTATGTGTATCTGGCTGCATACACACACTCACAATGACTTCAATCTTTAAACATGTGTGTGTGCCCCTTTAGTTCTAGGAAAGAGCAAAGGAGCTATGAGTATCTAGATCACTGGAAAAGGATTGCTGTGAAGCAGGTACAAATTGCTGAGGCAAGATGTGTGTGTAGCTGGTTGGTCACATTCACACTCACTAAAACTCAAAGTGAAGCAGAAGAGAAAAAGGAACTTGAGTAGATTAGGTAAATTAATTGGCCGTGTGCAGGAAATGAGAATGAAGCCCGTGGTAGCAGCAGCAGAACATGTATAATAAACTCTAATAAGCATCTGCAGCAACATCTCTCACACTACAATCATTAAGTTATAATATGTAGCAAATCAATACACAAGACTGTAAACATAATTAATCCTCAAAATGAAGGTGGCTTAGAATATGTTTGTCTAAATTTCTTTCGCAGACCCCATTCTCATTTCACAGCACAAAGAGAAAATAAAGACGACAAACACAAGGTATATATGTAACAACAAAAAAAAAATCACTATACTCAAAACCACTGTGACAGCACACTGCAGGCAGGGATGAGGTAGTTGTGAGCTCACTGTACTCTGTGTAGCAGGAGAAGGATCACAGACATGAGACACGTGACAAACAGGCAAATGTCCCCAGCATGCTTCTACATTCCACTGGGATTTTCTGGGTGTGGGCAGTGGGTGGAGTTTGTAGTTAACCCTAAGGTCAACATTAAGATACTCCCTCACCAGATGCCATTTCCTCCTCTTCATCCTGTGTATCTCTACCCATCTCCTGAAGCTCTGGCTCTTCCCCTCGTCTCCCTCCTCTGTGCTGTTCCCCGTGAGGATGGAGGTTGGAGCTCGGTGAACAGGGCAGTGAGCCCAGGCCTGAGGTGGAGAGAGTGGGATGAGAGTTCTGATGCTCTCCTGGCTCATCTTCCTCCAAGTCTGTGAACCTATAAACCTCCTCAAGGTCAAGCTGGAGATGGCGGAAGCCCTTGGTAACTACCCCTGGCCGAGGATCCAGAATGCCACCAAGGTTTGGCTGGGCTAGCTGCTGCCATGCATGCAGAGTTGCTGACCCTGAGAGAAATCACAGTAAGACAAGCAGGGATCAGACACAGAACACTGTACTTCATGGCTGTGTGATCAGATCATCAGATTTGTTGATACTAATTAAGAATGGTAGCAGTTAAAATGAACACTAATAGCGTGTAAGTGTTCAGGGTGAACTTCTGAACATACACATACTGAGAGTAACAATTTCCGCATATACAGATTATAGGAAAGATGTGCTTGAAAAAATGATTGAATGTTGTGAAGCAAGCAAAAGCCTTGAAAGTTTATAAGGTAATGGCTCACATTAGGTAAAGTGTTTTGCAAATGTCTGAGCAATAACAATTCAAACTAATAAAACTGGTCTCCAAAAACTGTCAAAAGTTATAAACAATTAACATGATTAGGATGCGACAAATTGTCAGATTAAAGCGAGGCTAATTTCCTTCTCTAAACATCCCATAACACTGCATAAAACGGAAGGATATTGCACTTTTAATATCCTTAATGACTGTAACCTCAGGAAATACACTAATCAGTGTCTTTGAAAAAGGCTTTTGGGTGACGTATGCAGCCTCTGCTGGCTATATAATAGGAGATGAAAAAATCTCAGACCAGAAATCCCACATTTGAACAAATCATTGAATCCCAGGGACATTGCAATACCTTACATCAACAGATTTAACATAGAAAGAATCTACTTCCTAAATCAAAAAGATTGCCACAGGCTGTCAAACATGAAGTTGGTTTGATCATGCATGCATTGCTCTGAGGGTTAAGGAACAGACAGAGTGCTTGGGGGGAAAAAAGAGAGAAGAGGAGAAATGTGAGAAAATAAGGGTAGAATTTATTGAATTTAAAAACATACTGAAATACAAGGTAAGACGATGGTTAAACTGCAAACTGAAATGTGACTGAAGGAATATATAATATAGAAGAAAACAGGAAGAAAAGGGAAAAGAAAGAAAACAACTGTACCAAAACAACCAGAGAGCAAAGTCATGCTGAACGCTAACTGTGGATGAATCAAATGAAAACATTATTTATACAGGTGACACAGATGTGTGTCTTTTTTTTTTTTTTTACATAATCTGCATTTCACTTCATAGTGAAATGAAACTCCAATGCTTCATTTGACTCAATTAGACTTAAATATACAATTACCAACTTGATTCCTAAATTGTTTTACATAAAGAGGGGAAAAAGCGATAGTACTACCAGCAGGTGGGAGTAGCGAGCTGAAATTGATAAATAGCCTTGAATGGCCTACTGCTCTCTTAAGAACTGATGATTTATTACTGGATATTATAAGAAATTATAATATGAATTAAATACTAACACACACCTATCAACTAACAAGTATTCACACTGTCAAATATTAGATATTTTAATATTTCATAATGAAAGCTATAAAGTGCTATATATATATATATATATATAAAGTTGTGTGTATGCATTTTCACAGAGTGTAGCTAAATCTCAAACCAGCAGCGTGGCTGAGTGTGTCTGAAATAGAAAGAGTGCTGTGTAGAGAGGTCGTCTGAGTTCTGGTGTATTAGAGCCCAGAGAGTATCTAAGAGATGCAGGGCCAAAGGCCTGCCTTTGTGCTGGTCACCTTCCAAAGGCTTGACGATCTGCAGCTTCTCTGGCAGGTAGGAGCGACTGCTGTACACAGAGTAGACCGAATGCAGGGTGCCTATAGATAGGATGCTGTCTGCACGTGTGAGTGACCCTTCTTCTCCATCACTGTCTCCACAACGCTCTCTTTTCTCCTCGGCTAGTGCCAGCAGTTTGCGTTCCCTCTCCTCCTCAAAAAAACGACGCTCACTCAGGTAGTTGTCACGGCGAAGCGAGAGCCGCCGTAGTGCTGCCTCCAGGTCGTGAGAACCAGGTGTACCAGGAGTACCAGGCTTCTTGTTTGAGTCTTCTGAACTGAAGGAACAAATGAGAGAAGGAAGAAAAAATTACATTTTCTCAGAGAAACCTGTGAGACAAGGATTAAAAATATATATTAAATAATCCTTACCACTCCTGTGGTGAGTGTGTCTCCAGCATCATGCTGTTTGTGCGGTTGTCCATGAAACTTCCTTCTCCCCCATAAACACTGGATCTGGGTGTGCTCAGACAACTGGAGCGCCTAGAATTCAAGGAGGACGTCTGATTTGAGCCTGGGATGTTCATGGGAGAGGGGCAGAGTGAGCGCTGGCGAACCACCTGATTGATATTGCGCACTGTTTGGAAGACTCGCTTCGGGTGTAACCTGAAAAAAATAATTTGCGTGAGTACACACACACATTAAAAACACATTTTGAAAATACTCATTGTACACATTTCGAACTTACACCAATAATAATAAGAGAAATTAGATATGGGCACATTATTATATATAGTGACACCGATACCTCTGATCTTCCACTTCCGGGTCAGACATCTGAATCTCTTTTCTCATGGTCCCTTCGATTTCAGCAGCTAAGGAGTCCTGTTCCATATATTCAGTGTTAGCCACTGGGAATAGATATTTCTGGGTCTACTGTAATGGCCATTTACATCACTTAGCTGGCTAACCACAAGCACCAGAATAGTTTTGGCACTGTATAGTCTCAGAACATAGAAAAAAAAAAATCTACCCCTCAAACTTTCCTCTCTGCATAATTAGACATATTTACATGGGTCCACAATAACATGCAAACTCACTAGGCATCTATGCAAAAGCATTGCTATAAATATTATTGATCTAGACTTAGACAAAAGCCATCAGTCTGGTGACATACAATACTTCATAGCTGTACTACGAGCACAACGACAACCATTGATTTCTGCTCATTTTAAAAGTCAGCAGAAGAAAATTTATGCTACTCTTGCATTTCAGTATTCAGTCAGCCTATTGTGGAACTTTCTCTCTCACCATGGGGAAAAAGCCGAGTGAGTGAAAGCGGCGTGGAGTGCTTTGTGGCACCGTTTTGTTCCTGAAGTTCTTTAACTCCTCTTGGGCTTCATGAAGCATCTCCATACACTCTGCATACTTATCCTCCAGTTCCCGTAGCTACACAGTGAAAGAGAGGGCAAGTGATCTCTTGAGACTATCTGTCCACCTTTGAAAATCTCCTGAAGTTTGAATATGCAGATTATTCTATGTGACTAAAGTGCTGCGAGTTTTAGGATGACATTACCTCAGCAGTAAGCTGCCTTTGGGCATCCTTAGCAGCTCCTAGGTGCTGTGTGAGCTCCTCATTTTCTACTGCATACTGCAAAACACACATTCACACACAAACACCATCATCTATAGTCCTGTAAGATGCCCAAACAGAACTCAAAACACATGCAGGCTGACTGAGAAACAGAATGTAACCAATCAATAAAGTTTGTACTTACACATTTAACCTTTTTCTGGAGATCCACTATCTGAGAGAGCAAGTGTGTTATCTCTTCCTGCTGCCTGGAGGCATCTTCTGCCTTCTTTGCCAGCTCCTCTGCAAGTGACGATAGCTGTATGTTAGCATCCCCTATGAGAAAAGAAGAAATCTTTTGTTTTATTTAACTTCTTTGCTGATAAAATCCTCACAAAATCTATATCTGATGCTTTAATATTTTGCTTACAAATTCACATTTCTGAAAGATATTGCACAGATAGATTCAGTAAGACAGTAATGCTTTAAAGGGAAAAGGAGTGATAAAATGAGCAAACCTGTTGGAGTTTCCTGTGGCCAAATAAATAAATAAATAAATAAATAAATAAATAAATAAATAAATAAATAAATAAATAAATGGGAAATCTTTGAAAAATCTGGTTTTAGCCAAAATGTAACAAATATTTTTACCAAAAAGGACTGGAACTATTTTTATATACTAGCCCTAAATGTTTGCCTGCAAACATCATACTGTAATCTAAGAAATAAAAAAAAGTGTTCAGTCTTTCTAAAGATGGCTAAAACTTGGCTAGCTATAGTTTGAGGAAATTGTTGGACAGCTCTGTGCCATAGCCAAGTGGAAGCCCAATCAATTTAGTTTCTAAACAGATCACTTCATGAAATCCTGAAGTTTTTAGAGTTACAGTATTGCATCAATTGAAAGGTTTCCCTATTAGATTTATACAATCACAATTTAAAACAAACCCAATCAAATGCAGCTCACGGTTTACTTTTACTTGAATCATGGTCTATGAAAAGATACTGAAAATAGTTCTGTGGATGTGTAACCTCAATTTTGACCTACTTACATTAACAGGACTGAGAGCATCAGCAACACACTGTACTAACGATGCCCTGACTAGTAATCAAAGAGACAAGAGAAAATAAGACAAAATGAACCTTCATTAATGCCTCAGAGGGAAATTAAAATGCTGTCACGGCATGATACGGCATTATATGAATAGTGAGGTCGAAAGAAAAGAAAAAAAAAAGAAATATGACCATAGCTTTGTCTTAATATATTAAGTATACAGAAGAAGGATTTGGAGCTGTTTCTAATTCAGAAGATCTCATTGTGTAGATGGTAGTGACAGTGCAGGCAGGTGTACTCACTGAGCTCTTTCACACAGTCATTAACCAGCTGCTGTTCCTTCTCCTCATAAGAGATGGTCTCTGTCTCCAAGTGACACGCCTACTCAAACATGTCAACATTAAGAAAAAGAGAGCTTGTGTTACCAGAGAGTATAATAGTGCCACCAGTTTGACCTTCAACACACGTACAAAGCCTATAGCGGCATCATCTCAGTACAACCTTTGAACATGTTATGGAAAGTTTCACCTTCTCATCATGATGAAATAAATTCTATTGCCAAAATATTTTGTATTCTGAAAAAAAAAGATTTTGTCTGTGAATGTGTGTGCATTCAAGAGTATTTGGCCAGTAAAAGATATAAAAATTAAATGCTGTCTAAAATTCTATTTGAGTTATAAACAAATGGTACATGATCCACTCAGTAATGTAGGAGAACGCATGCTGCGCTATATGAATAAAGAGGCAGGTTGTGGTAGACGTTTTCTTACCATTTAATTTTCTTGTAATGTGAGCTGTGCATTGCTACATTAGGCTCTCACCTCAGATCGCAGAACAATGTTCTCTTCCTCCAGGTCTTTGAGCTTCTTCTGCAATGAGTCCAGAGGGAAGTAATTTGGCACAGACACTGAGGAGTCATTTCGTGGGATCCTGACAACATCATAACAAAAGAGAATGTAGGATTAGTATATCAACTTGAGAGAAAAACTTCAGAGAGTAAAGAAATAAAGTTATACAAGACATTTGGTTGCTATAAGAAATTAATCAACAGCAGGGTGATGTGCTGCGGCCTGATGCAAACCCTTCTATAAATGTTCACAACGTCTCCATACAGAAAGCTTAACAAAAGCAATGATTAATTGTTATTGGTCGCACAGAACACAGGACATATGGTGTAAAACAAACTGTACTGGCAACACTGTTTGAAATATTACATGAAACCCAGCTACTGAAATGCAGTTAAAAGAAGCTAGAAAATATGTCTGCCTAAATGCTTATACAACGACATGAAAATAAATACATGTTAATAAATGCTATTAGCCACTAAAGCTAGCAACAGCTTTCCTATAAAATCAAAGCCTAAAGTAGCTTGTGATGCATGAATGATAATCTGTAACAGAGCAAAGTATTTAACACTATCAAATCAGGAGCGTTGAAACAATCAGTAAGAAAATAATTATTGTCATAATAGCAGAAAGGCTGGATGAGTGTAGCATGAGTGTCAAGTAGAGGTTAAAAAAAATCAGAAAGGTGGCGGTTTAAAGACTCACGGTGTAGAAGTGACTGACTCTCCCTCGCTCTCCTCAGCAGCGCTGGTGTAGAACTGGAGCAGTTCATCTTTCATAGAAAGATCATGACGCAGCTGAGAAACCTGCACAAAAAGCAAAGTATTCAGGGCCTTCAGGTCAGTGCAACAACACAACACGGCAACAGCTACAACATATTGCCAGGTAGAATGCAGGTTAGAAACCAAGAGTGAGTAATGACATAGCCATGGTACAGTTATTAACACTTCCATATGGAGTTTTAAAGATCTTTGTAATTCATTTAGTAAAATTGAATAAGGATAATTAATTATTATTAAGTGATTGATGAATTATTTTTGTGCTGTAAGCTCAGAAAGCTAAAACTGGGTCTCACCTCCTCTCTAATGTGCTCTACTTGCTCTTCCAGAAACTCATTTCTTTCACTCAAGGTTTTGTTTTTCTTCAGTAGGGACTGACCTATGCGTGCTGCTAACTCCAGATCCCGTTCTTTCTGCAGAGAGATAAGAGTAAAACATGGCTGTATTAAATCAACAAGACCATACTTACTTTTTAAACATTAATCCTTTAACCATATTTTTAAACAGATTGCAGCTATAGGGAATGCTAACCTGCAGTTAAAATTGTTAGTTAATTTTTTACATTCATATGGTTTATCAGTGTAAATCATTTTTCTCCCTAATTACTCAATCCAATAATATAACATCGTGCTTGACCTGTCTTCAGCCCACAGGTTGTCTTTAATATATTACTTGATCAAAGGGAGAAGAAAACCAGGAAAAAGAAAGATGCAAATGTTCCGCTCCATCTAGGAAAATTGTCCATCACCGCTACTTCCTTGTTTAGCTCTGGGTGCCTGGGTGATTAAACAATAGCCCATTAATTCAGCTTTATTTCCCTATTGCAGACAATGTCACAATCTGCATCAGGATGTTTTTAATCCTGCTTTAAGATCCTTAAAGAACAATTCTGGTGCAACAGTGGTGAGGAAAGACCTTGAGATGAGGGAACGGAACCCAAACTCATGAGGGAACGGAACCCAACCTCTTCTGGGTGAGACAGCGAGTAAATAAACACTTATATAGAAACAACGTAGGCTGATATTTATTACCACACTAGGACATGACTCTGTTTGAAATTAAATTTAATTTCTATCTACAGTCCCACTGAATCCAGTACTACAGCAGAGGTAGCGACATCATTAGTGAACGTGGCAAAGGATACATTTTTCATGAGTTCTAACTTAAAACTTGAAAGCTCATCAGATGAGGATGAAAAGGAAGAAGGGAAGTTAGATTCACCTTTAACAGGAATGTACAAATCAATTTGAGGTTGCTAACCAGCTAGCTGACAGGTTATCAGGATCCGTACGTGTGTGTGAATCAAAAAAACTAATTTGGCCGTATCGCATCCAAAACATTGCTCAGCATTGTTTTCTTATTCATATATATTCATTGTACCATACAAGAACCAGAAACCGGGCACGAGCAATCACTGCTGACCCTTCACACACTGAACACAACCTCTTTCAGCCTACGTCCCTTCTCTCAGGCACTACAGAACTTTAACAAAACTGCCAGACACAGGAACTGATTTCTTTCCTCAAGCAATCACCCTAATTAACAACTCACCATATTTAAATTCCCTGCTTCATATCTACAAGTACTGCATTATCAGAACTGTCAGTCATCACATCATCCGTATAGGTTCCACACTATTGCTGCTGCATATTGCACAAAAGCACAAAACTGCACAATACTGTTATTTGCACTGTCATGCACTTCTCACACTTTATGTATATGACTGATCAGTAATATACTCTGTATTCCAATTTAATACTCATACTGTCTATGTTGTCTCACATTATCTGTATTATCTCACATTGTCTGTTTTGTCTTGTATAGTCCAAGCTAAAGGCATAGTGTTATTTATGTCTGTACTTTTGAGAGTCACCAACAGCTGGAACCAAAAATTCCTTGTGTGTGTGAACGCACTTGGCCAATAAACCTGATTAATAATTCGGATTCTGATTCTGATTCCACACTTGCAACCACACTGTTGTACTGAAGATGATTCAGTTTGTGATGACCTAAAGATAAATCACAGCTGTGCTGATATTCATTAAAACAAGTTCTCATCATTAAAACAATAGTAATGTGAGAGCTAGAGCACAAAATGGCTGCTGCTCCTCTATTTTTAACATTCATAGCTGTGAAAAAGCTTTGCACCATCCTACACAAATCTGAATAAAAGCAGAATAGCAGTGACTAGCTTACCTCTTCAAGCAAACGTGTAACAGCATCTATGTCGTTGTACGTCTTAGTCATCTGGCCCACTCTTTCAGCACACAGAACTGCACAGAAAACAGAGAGAAAATGCAAATATGATATGGAAACTATTACCATATCTGTAAAGTTCTTTAAATGAAAATGACAGTAGACTAAGGAGTATTGATTGAGTAACAAGCTTTATATGAGTATACTTAATTAGTATAGGGGTGATTCGGTAGCCTAATGGTTAAGGTGTTGGACCACCAATCAGAAGGTAGCTCAGTTGTATAAAAGGAGATTGAGTACGCACACAACCCTACATTGCAGTCCCAATATACAGATACCTGTTGGTAATTTAAAGCTCCGAAAGTATAACATTTCTGAGGCTGAAGCTAAACACAATACAGACCAGCAAATACCCATTTACAGAATTAACACATTTACAACGTGTTTAAGCATTACAGTGTTACATGCAATAAAAGCCATGTGGCTATACTACTTGCTTACATAGAGTAAATCTGAGCTTCTGAAACATTCAGGCCATCTATGGCAATGGACAAAGCTGATGTCCATACAACTGGATAGCACATAACAGACACATATCTGAAAGTGAAAGTGACGTGACATACTGAACGGCTAAGTATGGTGACCCATACGAATTTGTTCTCTGCATTTAACCCATCCAAAGTGCACACACAGTGAGGCCATCCTTAAAAATATTCTTGTTTGCCGTAACCCGACCGACCCAATTTTCTATTTTTTTTTTTTTGCTTTAAGTCCGACCGACTTGCCGGTTGTAAATTTGCGTTAAGACCGACCTTTTTTTTTGACGACCCAGTCAGTGACGTCACGATATGCTAATTTGTTTAAAGTCATACCATCACCAAAATTGTACTTTTTTTTTTTTTTTACATTGAAACTTGAAAAAAAAATATATAGAACTACCTTTTTTTTTTTTTTTTTTTTTTACTGTTACTGCAAACCAAAATATTTTTAAGGATGGCCTGAACTCACACACACCATGAACACACACCCGGAGCAGTGGGCTGCCATTTATGCTGTGGTGCCTGGGGAGCAGTTGGGGGGTTCGGTGCCTTGCTCAAGGGCACCTAAGTCATGGCCGGCCCGAGACTCAGACCCCCAAACTCGAACTCTAACCATTACACCACGACTTCCAACAATGTTTTTATCTGTAACATAAAGCTTAAACTTTACTGTCATACTCTGACTGACACATTCACAAGTAACTAAATACTTTCTATTGTTCTTCATTGCCTTTTTAAAGAAATCATTCTGATTCTCGCATGTCATGAGAAAGAAACTGAAGTTAGTTACCTGTATCTGTATGACTGTGTGCAATGAATTGCTGCAACATGATACGATAACTGCACGAACACAATGTCTTTCAGGTTTTCCCAATAATTTTGATGGTAAGTGAGCTTCATGAAACACTTTAAAACTTTCTGCCAGTATGCAATGCTCACATCATGCATTATAGGGACAAAAAAGCCATCAAATAGCTCACAATCTTTCTGACACTGACCAGATTCATTCAGGCTTTATTATTTTAGAAGTAATCAATAGAAATTAACCATCAGAATACAAATTGGTTCTTTCATTGACAATATGTGCTGAAATGGGTTAAGTAATAGCTCAGTGGTTAAAGTGTTGGACTACTGATTGGAAGGTCTTGAGTTCAAATCCCCCACGTACTAAGCTGACAGTCCTGGGCCCCATGCATGACCCCAACCCTGAATTGCTCAGCTACATAAATAAGATAAATGTAAATCGCACCGGATAAGCACATGTGCCAAATGCAATAAATGTAAAGTCAAACAGGCACCAGCAAACCTTTCTCAGGAACCACATAAACTAAAGATGGATGTCAATCAGATAAAAATCCAAAGCTGTGCCAATTTGTTTAATCATTGTAAATCATTGCTGATAACCATTAAATCTCAGACTTCCACCCAATGAGGGAGTGGTGCAGATACCAGTGTGACGGAGTAACTAGTCTTACATAGAGTCATCACAGTGTCCTACTGCGGTCTAAAGAATTCAATTTAAATCAAATGGTACATCATGTCAAACCATATGATTTCAATGACACAAAAAGTGTGTAAATTATACAGAGACTCCTAGAAAGCCAAACCTGCTCTGGAGTGCATGTTTGAATACCAGAAGCTTAAACACTATACTGATATAAATTCAGCTAGGAAGAGGTGTCTGCTTGAGGCAAAGTCATTTTCAACATTAGAAATGAAACAGTACCTTCTTCCAAAGTATATGGTTCCTCATCATCCTGTTCATCATCAGCATAGTTTGAACTGGTAAACCTAGACAGAGCTGAACAATCCAGCACCTCGGACGTGTCATACTCGTAGCTTTCCTCAGCTAAGTTGTGAGGAGACAATTCCATGGTCTTAAAAGACTAGTGATACAATGCCAGGCCACTTGGCCGGAGGTCTCGAGCTTGCTGCAATGTTGTCATGTTTTTCTATTTATTTTCCTACAAGAAACAAACCTCTCAGTTGTACACACAACACTGCCTAGTGCCCACACCTGCCAACAGGCTGTGACTCAGATGCAGGCCACAACCATTTACCTAACTCTCTAAGGGAGTAGCACATATAATCTCCTCTAAATAATATTAGTAAAGTTTAATTCAGTGACTATGACTTAATGTTGAAAACATTTCTATAAGTATTTAAAATGGTAACACTTGCACAGTACATCTATTTCAAAGAAGTCAGCCTTTACTTAACTAAATAAAAATTCAACACCCCCTGTTTAGAATCCAGAATGGTTTGTTCCATTAATACACCATGACAACCTGTTAAGGCGAAACAGAGTTATCTTTGGCTACACCTGTTGAGTAGGTGTGGCCACCTGATATCCTCAGGTGAGCCTGTTTTCCTATGGCCATGCAAACACGAGAGGGAGAGGTGCAAACAGCCCTGTGTTAGCTCATTTATTAGCTTTAAATGAATGCTAGTTAACTGCCAAGTGGCGACACGGAATATGCCTCATTAGCACTACAAATACAGCACATTTTGCTGGATTAATAGATCACTTGATTTAATTCTTTGCTCCTTCATATCATATTTACACAATATTTGATGATGTCACACTAAATGAAGTAAAACACAAGCTGTGGAGTTTGTGTATCAGAAGTGCCTGGTTTTTTTTTTTTTGAAGCCTTCTTTAACTCATTTATTTAAACTCTTTAACTTGCTGCATTTTCTTCTGCATTTTACTTATGCTTAAGCTTCCGATTGTGATGCTATTTCACTGTTCCTGTGGTCGATGAGCATTCACTTGTTGCTAGCTCCACATTTCTATGGAAACACAGCAGTCATGCGCTCCTGAAAAGCAGGGGGAAGCTGTGGCCATGGTGGTGAATCAGAATGCCTCACTTTTGTGTAGGCTCAACAAACATTCTATTCCAGTCATGCTCTCCATAGTTTCCTAAAAAAGAAAGAAACTATAGCTTGGAGATGAGAGGAGGAGGCTCTGCTGTGGGAAAATCTCTGCAAGTCAAAAAGAGCCAGAGACAGCCCCAAATACAATGCAGATTAAAAACAATCCTCCAGTGTGGGTCAATAGCTTCATATGGGATCAATGAGGAGGGTTCTCCCACGCTGCACCATAATATATGCAAACAGACACAATAAAACTTTAAACAATGCTGCATTATAAGGCGAATGAAGCTAAGTACAGCAGGTGTTTATGCAGATTAATAAAAACGGTTATACTTTACTAGTTAGAACACATTAAGTAAATAAATGTACATGTGAGACATGAACCAATAAATTTAAGATTCTATATATATTATTTTCCCCAAAGCCTAGCCAGTCTCAATATATAAGCAAGCCTACTTTGTAGGAGTGTTTCAGATGCAGAGATTTTTCTGATTTTAATGAATAATCTAAGATAGCATTTCAGTCAGTTATGTGTAGTGTGTGGGCCTTTCTTAAGAATGATCTTGATAGCAGTGGAATTTCAAAAAGGACAGAATTATAGTATACATTACGTACTACAAAAGAAAAGTAGGTAACCAAAGTCACTAGAGGAAACAAAGGCAAAATAGTTCATTTCTTTGGAACACAAGAAAAAAAAGACTGAACTGGAATACACCTGCACCCTGAAAATGTCATTTTTAGTACATTAGGTCTATTGAATAAAAACACTCGAACTAAGTGATATTTAAGCTACGTATTGATACGAGTGATATTTAAGCTACTTATAGCCAAGACTCTAAAACAGTTGTTTCTGTACATTTTCCAGTACCTCTTAAAAAACCTAATTCTACAGTACACTATGAATCCATTGAAATGGGAATAATAATAATAATAATAATAATAATAATAATAATAATAAAACACTTAGGTCACCTGTGTAACCTGCTATTGTTTTTACATGACTCTTACCCAGATTTCCCCCTGGTTACTGTCAACATAGCATCACCTTCATTTATCTGAAACACAAAGTGAACTTGTAAAATAGAGCTGTGTGTTAGCAACTGCCTCAAACAAAACTTGAGCAGGCTTCATGGTGTCTGATGCAATACATAGCTGTGAGGAGAGATTATTGCCGGTTGTAGTAACGACAGTGTGAGCATCCTCGGTGTTTGTCCTCTTGCACTCTATCAGCCAGCATTATCACCATCATTATCAGTTTAATGGTTTCGCTTTACAACTCTTTAAATCATTTTGACCCATTCATGCCATTATCATTTAATCACAGTGCCACACACTCTCTCTTCACTCTACCACTCCATGTGCCTAATTTTTATTTCATATTCTCATAGACAGCTCTCTCCATTTCTCTTCAAGACAAGCAAATGACCATCTGCTCTTACCATCAGCGCATTCTTCATAACACCAGTCCAGCTCATAGTAGTCAGCCTCCACAAATCTCTGCATACTCAGTCTCCTTCAGCTGTGAGTCGCAGTTCCTCCTGTCCAGCCCCCGAGGTCACATATTCACATGCAGTATCCCAGCAGCCCATTCTCTCCAACACCAGAGAGCCTATTTTAAGTAATTGCTATCAAACTAAGCTGCCTGCAGCATCCCTTCCAGAGTAGGATACGGAGAGATGTGTGAATTATGAGGCTGCATTAATGATCAAAATTGCGCAGGAAGCCTTCTTACATGGTATGACTATAGTCAAGGTTGTATCATGCGCACTGAGGAGAGGCAACTTCCTAGTTGTGTAGCCAATCAGACTGTGTTACATCAGCCAGCATCATTAGATGATCACCCATCCCCTTCTCTCCCTTCTGCCAGAGCTCTCTATTTCCATAACACCTCCCTCCGGAGGGGTTGCCATAGCAACTGGCTTTGATTCCAGCCTGAGGTAGCATATGTTGCCTAAATTCTCTTCACTTCCTCAGACTTTTCAACTCACAATTTCTTTTGTGCATGCAATTCTACTCCAGTGTGTTGATTAACAGTTAGTCCAAGAGTGATCATGCTGCCAAACGAGGCTGGAAAATGGAGCGGAAACAACAACCAAGTAATCCACTGTCCCTTTTAATGCACTGGAACTACACCAGCTAAAATCAGAAAAGTCATATCTTTAAACAATTAAGATATAGAATCAATTGTCTAATGAGGAGTCTTGCAATATAATGTCTAAACCAGGAGTGGCTGAGGATATGACTCAACTACTGACATATCCTCAGCCACTCCCGGTTGTAATCATTTGGCCAGCTTCTATTGTATAAGTGGTACAAATGTAACAATTAGTTTGGGGATCATAGTTTACCACTCCATTTCCCCCTTTGATTCAGGGACACTGTCACAACCTGGATTATTTTAACCTGAGATGAAATGGAATCAGTCCAGAAGAGAAAGAAGGAGAGAGAACATGAAAGAACTCGCTCTCTATATTAAATTTTATTAGAAGTATGAAATCAAGCATGTATGTGCAAATGGCTTTGCTGTGTAATAAAATAATTAAATGTGTCCCTGGGATTATAGTCAATGCAGGATAAGGATTTATCAGGTGAATAAGGTCATGATTCTAAATATTTATAGGCAACCTCTAAAAATAGATATTGTGAAAATAGTGTGTGCGTGTGTGTGTTAGAGAGAGAAATTAAATCTCACAGTGTTGCCATGTATTACCAGCTAGCTAAAATACAGCATGAATAACAGAACAGCTGGACAGAAATCATACCTGCCATATTGGGTTGATTCCTATGTGTGCATTTTTATTACCCTTTAAAACTTAAAAAGACACATCCCAGTGGAAAAAATATACATGCAGAGGGCAAGAAGCTGCACCGCTGCCAATACAGTATATCAATTTGGAAAACACAGATAATATAGATAATACAATTAAATCTGTAGCAACACCAAATCAACTTGATAACAATACAACTTGATAGCATATTCAAGCAGCACAAGTTACCACAATTCTGAGCTGACAGGCACAATAACCGATTTATAAAGTAGCTATGAGTTTTGTTTAAAGACCAGACTGAGCAACACTATATAGCCAAATGTACTGCATGTCGGGCACTTAACTACTGCATCACGTACTTGTTGAACATTCCAAAGCCATGGTCATTAGTAAGCAGTTAGTCCACTGTTTTCTGTTGTAACAGCCTCCACTCTTCAGGGAAGGATATCTATGACTTTTGTAGTGTGGTTGTGAGGATTTGTGTCACAAGAGGATTAGTGAGGTTGAACATATCAGGTGAGAATGCAGCAGAGAGAGAGAGAGAGAGAGACAGAGAGAGAGAAAGGGAAAAGGGTGTATGAACACTTACGGAAGTATTTGAAGGTCTCCTCAATCTGCTCGACGGTCAGGTCGATGTTGATGTCAGGGGAAATGAGCGGCGTGTGGAGCCAGTCGTCGTGGTCATAACCGTATATAGTGTCTGCTCTCAGCTGATAGTGGGGGAGTTGCTCCTCCAGCAAACTGATGATTTCCACCTCTGGAAGATCAGTGCTGTTACACACATCTGTCACAAGACAAAGGAAAGGGAGAAGATTCAGGGTACAATAGAAGAGCAAACAGGACATACCATCTATCTCATACCTATAAGAAGAATGTAGAGTTTTTGTTTTGTTGTATTCATCAAAACAATGTGGATTATAATCTAAGGCTGGGACAGAACAGGGTGTCTGATGGTGTGACTTCAAATGTTATTAAAGACCAAAGATGTAGATTAATATTAAAACATGACTGTGTACACAACAGTGAATATAAAAACACAACACTTGTTTGTGTATGTGATCCTGAATTCGTTTGTTTGTGTATGATGATATGGTTCAAATTAAATTCAGGTTTAGTACAATTGATACCTTTAATTCATAAATTGTAACAACACAACCAAGTAAGCACAACATTAAAGAAAAACAAACAAACAAACAAACAACAAACAAATAAATAAAAGACAGTTTAAACAATACTTAAACTTTACTTTGAATGTACTGCCATAGTTATGTGACTGACTGACTCTTAACTTGTCATAACCTCTCAGTGTAAAAACCAGTCTTATACAATCTAGCATTTCAATCTCTGTACCTCTACTGCATCACATCAGCACACTTCCACTTTGGGGATTTCCTGTAATGCTAGTTTTGCCTTGGTCATTAAGCATCTAATCTATGTCCGGATTCCTGAAAGCTGCTGTGTGACGACATCTATTGTTTAAAGTGCTGTTCAAAGAAAATTAATTGAAGTAGTTAAGCTGGCTAGATTAGTTTGGGGATAGATAGGTCACGTGTAGATCTGTATTATTTACAAACACAAAAGGGTTAATACTCTATCACATCTGTAATGTAGTTTGCATATGACAGCAGATTTACAAGGACAATTATGTTAAATGCCACTTATTACAGCAAGAAAAACAAAAAATAATCATGACGTCAGGCTCTAATCTAGTGCGGTATTCTGATAATAATATATATAATATATATAATTTTAAATTTTACCTCATGTGTTAAATGAGTATATCAGTACGATCACAACCCAGAAACACTACACTAGACTTCTGATTTAATCTGAACAATAATGAACATTTATAGCTTTACCAAAAAGCTGACTAAATGGTAGAATGAAAGGAACAAAATGGTCCTTAATGCCCAGTTATATATCTCAGATCATTTATAAAGGTACGCTCTGTTCACAATTTTAGGTAAAGGTAGCAAGTACGAGGTAAAGATGTCCCACCTACAAAAATAAAATGTAGTTTTTAGCCTATCATAATAGTTAGACAGCGTATAATCACGACAGAATGACAACAGATATGAGCGTGGTGACCTCTAGTGGTCGAGTGCATAAATACAGTTCATTTGCTGCCATTTTAAACCCCTTACCGTTATCTCACACTGCCAACATTTTTTCCACAATAAAGACAAACGTGCTACAGGTATAAATACTGCTGTAAGAAACTCACAGACGTATCAATGCTGAGAAGGATCTGATGGGTGAAACCCAGAGCCAGTACTCCCTTATAAACTGTAAAAAGCCCAGATATAAAAACTGCCATTGTGTACTTTACCCTCTAACTTTCTGTTTCATGTCAAATGTGGTGGGGAAAAGTCCAAAACAACAAATTAGTGATCAGTCAGAATTTTTTTGTGCTCTTACTAATATTGATATTTTAAGTGCATTGATTCTAAAGTCTCAAAAAATGAATCGAAACAGAATTTCTACTGAATACCTTTCACTTTAAATTATTTATAAAGCAGACTTAAACAACACTTGACGAACATGCTGTACAAATCAAGTACAGTAAATGCTCCTAGTTTACATATCATTAAAGACAAGAGGTAGAAACGTGTGTTGTAATCACATTTTATTAGTAGATGGAGTTGAACATATTGCAACATAAAGATGTAAAATGTTTAAAAACTTAATGTCCTAAAGGCACGACCACCCCTATACTTTAATCAATAGAATATACTTTTTACAAATAGTAAATATTTCTAAACATCAACTTTGCAGTGTGGAAATAGTTTTACAGCAGTAAAATAAGGGAATCATTAATATCCAAAGGACACAGAAAAAAAATATAGTTGCAATTTTAATTTCTCTGCTTTTGCTAAATGTTGTGTTGAACTGGCTTAAGAATGACCTTGTGCAGGTTTAAGATCTCAAGCCATGAAACACACTGTGCGGTTTACTAAAGTTAAAGTGAGTTCTAATATTAGCGGTGTACAAATGTAACATCTTGAATTAAGTGTTGAATTAAGTCATATGAAAAAACTACTGCCAGTGAATGAAATGACAGGAGACTGGATCACAAACATAGTACTGTAGGTAAAAACCAAGCTCAGACAGCAGTACATGGGGCAGGCTTGATTTATTTATACGAATGTATTTTTATTATTATTTAAACAAAATTATAGCCCAGTCTGAGCATGGTGTTATTTAATCCTGGCATTAGCACCACACAAGAGAACACTGCAAGCTGTAACTTGCTGCATGATGATAACACATACATAACTATCTAGAAAAATCAGGACAGATTTTGCATCTACATGCAGTGATGGACTGATGCAATACTGCACTTTAGTGCAAGTTACTAATACCTCAAATATGTTTAACTACAGCTGCAAAACATAAAACTACAGCCCTGTGACTTGGATCCAAAATTAGTGTGACACAGGTTACATTGCATTTGTCCCTTGCTTGTGTCCAATCTAAAGGACAGATGAGTGAGTGTGAACATTCTGTCTGGCTTGTGATTATTTTGAGGCTGTGTTTTAATGTGCATGCTCAACAGCGCTTCCCAGTCAAAGTGTTATTGTCCTTTTTGTTCACATTGACCTCTGTGACACGACACCCTAAAACAAAATTCCCAGCAGTCTGACATCGATCTGAGCACCACGGCTGGGATAGAACTCAAATAAGAAACAGATGCTTTGTCAACATTGGAGAAAAAACAAAGTATTCAAGTAATCTGACATTCAGAGAAGACTTGAGTATTCAAAAGAAGTGAATGTTTGTAATCCAGACTAAAATCAGAAGCAGTGAGCATTTTGCCTACATGTGTTGCTTTGTTTGACTTAAAACAGAAAGCCCATCAGCCGACAGGTCATGGTACAGAACAGGAAAAAAGACGATATACATTTCCAACAATTCAGACAAAGGAAAACACGCAAAGTTCATTCCAAGTGAAACAGTGAAAGGAGCTACAAACACAGCCAGCTTGACCTTAACCTTATCATGACCGTAGGTCAGCCGGGAAAAGTTCAACCAAAAGCGACACTTTGTCCAGAATCTATCACTGTCCACTCTCAGAAAGAACTAAAGTAACTGAAGTATCTGAAAGTCTTAAATGTCCTGTCTCAGTACTTACTCATGATTCTGCAGCCACTGACTTGTTCTCCTCACGCCCAACTTACATTTTCCACTGCTTCAGAACAAGGGCTGGACGTCAAGAGAACATGTCCGGGGCAGAAAGAGAATGAGTGAGGGGAGGGAGAGAGGCAGAGTAGGAGGGAGGGAGAAGAGGAGTGAACGCCTAGTCATGTCTGGCATGCTGATGACACCAGTCACATGCCCCTCACTAAACATAGACTGGATTACAGTGCAAGCAGCAGCCTGTTACACTCATTGTCCTCTTTCACAGGACTTTGAGGTTTGGATATACAGAATGAAAGTAGCTGGTTGGAGGACAGTTTCTATGGACAGCTGGGGTAAGTGCATTAGAAATACAGGAAGTTAGAAAGCCCTCGGGGATTCAGTGAAGAGAGAAAGTCAGAGCAGTTTAACTGCTGAGACCAAAAACAAAAATCACCACCAACAAAAATCAACAACAGATACAGTAGGGGCAAGAAGAGAACAACAGTTAGGGGCAAGAAGAGAACACAATGAGGAAATGAAAATATAATAGTGAAACACACTCCCACACTTCAGTGTGTCATCAAGACACTCAAACACCCATCACACTGTGAGAATATACAGCATCCATATACTGTACATCACTTAGCAAACAAACACTGGTAAGAAATACCTCATACCTCTCTGTACAGCACATTTAAAACAGCTGTGAGATTAAGACATATTTAAAAAGGACACAGCAAATCCTACAGATTACATCCCACAATTTTAACTACAGATTGATTAGAAAATGTACAGAGCTTTATGTAATCTGCTGACAAGGAGACTGGGAATAAATATAATATTTGTTCTATTTTAAAAAATAATGCGAAATGTCTGTCATCTAGCTTAACCTGCAGGATGAGAGACAAGACTGAAGGAACTCTTTATGGAGAAAAGCACCATGAAGTTTCCACAAAGTTTCATTCCACTCACACAATCAGGAATACTAAGAATTTAAACATTTTACGATCTGTTATGCTATTCTTGTCTGGTGAAGTGTATTAGGAAAGAACCATACAGAGAGTGAAGCTAAGTGAAGTCAGAATCGGCAAACATCCAGCGGACAGCAAACTATGTGATCTCAATCACCATGGAAATACGCAACACACACAAACACACACGGCTCTCTGCCTTGGAAACTAAACAAAACCTTTTCTTCATGTGAGTCACACACCGAATGTGCAAAAGCTTTGGAAACCTACTAGACATGTACTGATGCAGTAATTCAGATTCTCACTCAATCTCTCTCTCTCACACACACACACACACACACACACACACACACACACACACACACACACACACACACACACACAAACAAAGAAACAATGACTTGTACTGTCATACAATGAACAGACAGCAGACAAATAAACACTGTTTATAAACAAATAAACATACATATATTAACACAAACATCACTACTGGAAGAATATGCAAACTTATAGAGAAGCATATTGTAGTATATGTTACATATATATGTTATAACATTTGATGAAGTATGATTATTATCTAGCTAAACCCTATTGGACATGGCACATGGCCACCAAGAAGACTGAAATGCCACAAGAATAACAAGATCCCTGTAGAAGATTCTGAAGCACAATATAATTCCCTGAACGGCCTAAAGATGGCAGAATTCATTAGTGAGCCATACGAGGAGGCTGAACTATGACACCAAACTGCAAAAGTTCTAATTCCTCACTTTATAAAACCAAATACACAGCAGGAGAGTATGTGGTACCTTCTTTATTCAGACATGACGAAATCAGCGTTTAAATCCTTAGAGCAAAACTGAATCTAGATTCTTATCATTTCAGATGCCACTATAAGACTGAGAACGCAATCAAAATAAAATCAAAGTACCCATTGTATTTCTTCAGGCTTCAAAGAGAATGGCATACACAGACCCTGATCAGAGGTAAGCTCTAGAAGGTCTATTAAAATTCAGCGCGTCGTGTTAAGCGACCCAGACACAGGAATCAGGCTGTATGTAAATAATGGGAACGGATAAACAGGAGGACATGCAGACGGACGTTTCTACTATGTAAATGTGCTTAATTTGAATCTCTGATACCAACAGGAAATCACAGTTTGTACTGTGTCATAAATCAAACAGGAAATATAAATAAAAGTTCAACAACACTGTAAGTGATTAAACTGGGATGCATTTCTTGTTCTGGCTCTGTACTAAAGAACACTACATTTAACAACGAAAACCCTGACAGCTATAATTTCCTGCCCTGTCGTCCATGTTCAATGAACAGTTGTATAATTACAACCCTCTATCACGTAGGAGTCCAGATTTAGGGTTGTAATTGGTCATTAAGTGCTCAGTTGTTTTTTTGGACAGCTGTGCGCTGAATCATTAGCTCATGCACAAGAGCATCAATTTAAGACTTGATTTTAAATGTGTCATTTGCATCAGATTTGTGCATGCAAATTGTTAGAAATAAAATGCAAATGAAAAAGACTATTACAAGTATGGAATGACATGCGATGAAGGGTCTTCAATGCTGGTTCTTTAAGGTCATTTTTTTCTTATACATGTTCACAAATAAGGTGATTTTATTGGAGGAGGAAACTACAATACTGCCCTTTCCAGCTGTGTCTAAGCAAGCCTGGTACGCGAGTAACAGGATAACATCACAGGATTAGCTGAATGAATGTTCCTTCTAAACAAGTGTTGATGCTGAAGTGCTCTCAGGTTTAATAAGAGAGCCTTGTTTTTTGTGGAGATAAACGTTTCTCTCTCTTGGAGGTTGTATTAACAAAATAAATGACCCTCAAATAGCCTGCATTTTGTTCTTCTGTAACCGTGTTACACAACCAAGCACCACAAGAATGAAGGAAAGAAGAGTGTCGGAATGATGTGTCCCAAAGCAGCAGGAGTAAAACTCACTACAGTGTCTTAAGTTTGGAGTTTAGTCAGTGCCAAACATCAGCACCCAGCTCACTTTAGTCTGATGTTCCAGTGAATCCATTTACTAAAGCATTTGTCAGCAAAAGAAACAGCATAATTAATGTGCAATCCTAGCTGAAGAAACACAAACAGGAATAATGCACACATTAGTATCAGTAAAGAGTCCCTCCAGGATTGTTGTAGCCACAAATGGTTGATTTTGCAGTAGCTTTTTAAACAAAACTTCCAAATCCAAGTTTTTGTACTTTCTTTGGCAGTAAACTTAAATTTCCTAAATTGCAAGCACAGGATTCTTCCTTTAATTCACTACCAGTTAAGATGCATATGTAATTACTTTCTGTGATGGCTGTACCCATGATTGTCACATGTGAATGGAAGAGGGCTTTGGCTGAATGTGTTGTGAAGATGTCACATTAAATATCTTGGCCCAAATCTGTCGTAAATCATGGTAAGTTTGAAAAATTGAAAGCTCCTCCATGTTGCAGTAACTGCTGCGATTGCACTATTGTGAAATCATTCACACTCCACGTCTCCTATGAAAAGGACTGACAAAGTTGACTTTGAGCCAAGTCCATGTTCAGCTTAATTCTTTCTCGTATTCACATACACATCCAACCTGAAGCAAGATCTGTGGTGAGGGAAAAAACAATGTTTTACCCATTTTTCTACATAACATCTTATTAGCAAGTCTAATTGTGTGATACAAATATACAAATCTTTCATGTCTGCATGTATGTATGTTTGCAGGCATGTATTGTATGTAGGTATGGCTAAAGTAAAGCTGCAGGATGTAAAGTAAAACACTGAGGAATTGTAATTAGAGCCTTTTACTGAGGGACAATGAGATCCCTCCCAGAGATTATAACTACAAGATCCATTAGTGTGTAACCTCCAACCACAGCCTCCTCCACCACCACCACAGGATCCACAGCCTCCTCCACCACCATTTCTAATCAATCTACACTTGGTGGTCTACCTGGTTACCAATTCGTAGGCCAGAACCACACTTAAAATAATCTATAAAATGCCCTAACAAAAAAAGTGAAGCTATTGAAGAAAAACTAATTAAGACAATTAACCTCATTGTGACCTTGACACTGTCAAATTCAAAATCCACGGGTTCTATCAGCTGGTTAAAATTACAACTCAATATAAAATCCTACCAACATTCAACAACTTGTTCATGACATATCTCACAAACAAGAATCTTGATTCTAGGACAGACACACACACACACACACACACACACACACACACACACACACACACACACACACTGATGCATACATGGACCAATGGCCAAAATCAAAGCTAGCCAAAAATGGGCCTGGAGTTCCTGGACACAAATCCATGGTAGCCTTTGTATGACACAAGAACAGGGTGAAAGACAGAGGCATAAAATGGTCTAAAAATAAAAACTCTTATGTGAATGGTCTGCAGGTGATTCACCTTCATTTGGTTTCATGCATTAAAAAAAGGTCACAATCTGTACAATACCCAATAACATCTGATGGTGGTACAAATACTGTTACTGTACAAATACTACAAATAATTTTTTTTTATAGATTTTAAAAAATAATTATAAACATTTAACAAGACAAAATAATCCACTTAAGATGCAGTATTTATACACTTACATAAAATCATAAAGAGGGCACAGAAATTAAAATAAAAACAGATATATTGAATATAACTTATAACAAAAACACCTAGTTCATTCCAGAAAAAAAATGTAATTATTTCGGTAATGTGGCTGTTACTTTTTAATTACATACTCTGCCAGCATACCTTCTGGATGAGGTTTTATTTGCCAATACAGTTATCACACAACACCTGCTGTGCTGTCAGTTCTGAGGAATGACAACACTCACAACGACAAAACTGAATAATTCCAACTGAATCACACAGTCTGTGATAAGCTCATTGCCAAGTTACTCCATGGCAACAAACCAACACACTCAGTTAAGTTCACAAAATCTTACCAGTGATGGTTTCTGCATCCCTGTGAAGCTCATTGTCTAGGCTGGATGCTTCCTCGCTTACATACTGCTTCTCTTGGTGTGTGGGAGTGTTGCTACCTGGGGATTGTGGGTGCTGTCTCTGAAGGTGTGGGGTCTGAGGATTGTCTGAAGGGGGCAGGCCTGTGGCAGAGGCGGTGGGGGGCAAAGCTGTGTTGTCCAGCTTGGCTGATTTTCACACATCAGCTGCACAAGCCATAGGGCAGTGCCCACACACAGCTGAGCACAGTGGGCAGGAGCACAGCACACAAACTGGCAGCTAGTGATCAGTCAGTGCTGAAAACATGGGCCTAGAAAAGAGAAAGAGAGGTTTGGATACAGGGCAGTTAGTTAAATTTATCACTGGTGTTATTTTGTCCCCATTATACAGTTTAATGCATCTGCTTCAGACTTTTTACCTTAATGAAAATGCCATTTTAAAATTGTTGACCTGTTAAACGGAACCAGTTGGGACACAAATAGTAATGTTTCCAGACCAAATAATGCAAACACTGGTTGTGATGCCAATGCCATTAGTGTTTTGTCACAATTTCCTTCACCTCTTATCCTTCTAGAGTCTGACTGCTGAAGAATTCTACAGTACAGTGGATGTTTGAGGAAAACCATGTGTCGCCTCAGTGTCTGTGTGCTGGGTAGAAGCCATTAAAGCTACAGTCACTAAACTTCTGTCAGGTTGATCAGTCCTAATCGTGGAACCCTTTCTGATGTGGGTAGATCTTTATTATAGCAGGTTTATCTGGTGGGTATTACATATTTTTTTAATATTATTAAAAAGCTCTATTATTTCTATTATAACACACACACACACACACACTAAATATACACACATACGCATATGTTAGTGAGTGTTGTGTGTTTTAGAAATGCAATATGACTGATAGGTTTATATTAATGTTATTATTAACTCATAAAAACCCACTCACACTCTAGACACTCTCAGTGAAGCCATGCATACAGGCAGGATTCAAAATAACATATTAAAGGTCCGTTGTCCAATGAGCATTGATATTTTGTGCTCTTAAAACACACCTGTACACAGACACCTGACAGTTATCAATTGATGCACAGGCTTCACAGAGTGTCTATCAGCTTTATGTTAGAGGCTTCAAAGGAGATTTTCCACACAAGCTGCACTGTTCCTACGAAAGTATAATAGAGGGACAACACAATACTGCCATCTGTTCGGGTATCTGTTCATTTCATTCAATAATATATTGAATTCCACCAAGACTAATGTATAATATACTGTAAATACTCTTATAAACATTTCGGTGCAATGTCAGGGGAACCTGAGCTTCCAGTGTAGTCTAAAAGCAGTGTAAAACAAAACATATTATCGAATAAAACAGTATTAAGTACCTTGGTAAAGTTTCCCACTACAAGTCACCAGAACCGCTAGGCCTTGGAATTGTATTGCAAGCATGAAATTCTTCTAAAAGGATATTTATTTTGTGTAAGGTTATAACATATAAGATGTGGATGATTTGCTTTATTACATCATTCAATGACCCCTTGTTCCTTCATCTAGATGGAGACTTTTAGTAAGTGCAACTGGAAAATATGAAGGTTGTGATAAAGTAGACCATAGTGAGCTGCATTACATATAGGCTTTCTGAATTGTCAGTGTTCAGAAGACTTCAGTATAGGTAATGCAGTCTCAACAAAACTGTCAGCAAGTATGACTTTTTAAAACTAATTTTAAACAACAAAAAGGAAAAAAAATATATCATTGCAAATATTGATTATATCATACCATTAGTGCTATTACACAGCGAGTGCTCGAGCTGGGAAATCTGGATACTGCGGTCTAGTCAGGCACATGTATAATCAATTAATAGCAAGGGGCATGAGAGTTTTAGTTAGAGCCTGTAATACCTACAGGGATTACAGCAGGAATCCTAGACACACTGCTGTATGACTGTACAGCAAAAGGTGTTCTTTTTCCCCTTTGGGCTATGAGCACATACAATATCGGTTCTGTGTGTTCCTGACGGAAAGAACAAATGCCAGGCATGGTGTGAGAATCTCCAACCCTGCCAGTCTCACACTGTCCTCAGGGCCTGTGGTATTGCTATAGCACGGACACATGATATTCCTCCAGCAAAGACACAGAATAGCTGAGCCAGGGTAATTTACTACTATGTCACAGCACAATGGTGGTGGTGTGACTTTGAAGTGTTAAAGAAACACTTGAGTAATCAGTGATAGGACATGCAGGTTCAGGGAAGACCACAAGGTTCAAAAGCTTTAATATTATGACGCTTTCATTTTTTCAGCACAAGAAATGTAATGGTGATTTGAAATATTGGTCTAAAGTTCAAATGATCATGCTTATATAAAACTTTCTAATTCTCCTCCTTCTCTCTAGTTTGCTTTGGTCCTTCATTTGTTTTACAGTCAAACTAATCAAATGTGATTGAACCCATTTACACTTAGTTCAGCTATTAGCATACATAGATTATTATATATTTTTTCTTTCATATCTGGTCAAACAAATCAGTGAAATGAGGTCACTACTGCTCCAAAACTAGCCCTTAACCCATGGCTTTCCTTGGTGTATTCACATAGCATCAGTGACCAGTCCAGCAAACACAATTTATTGTTGCTGGATAGAAAGCAAATGTATAAAATACTGAGACAACACGACTGAGTAAGGGCTCTCTAAAGAATGACACCCCACAGCAAAGCACATCATCCTACACACTTTCCTGTGAAATGGCATTACATAATGTGTCCGATACACACTTGTACACAATGGGAAACCTCTGAGACAGTTAAAAACTATCTTCCAGAAAACTTTCAAAACTAACCACCAATGTCACTTCCAAATATAAACACACACCCCTATAGTACACTCCCACCCTCAAAAGAGATTGATCAAATTCTTTGTTGGATTGGAAACACAAACACAAATGACCTGAAGTTTAAATTTAATTGGCAGTCTCCACACACAGAGCCAAGGAGGCAAATTTCAAACAGATTTATTACTATTTTTATTTCTACATGACATTGCCATAACTCTTAAGACATGGAAAATGCAACTGCAGATGGATTCTGCTTTTCTATTTAAAACATGACACGTTACATTTGTGTGAATGAAAATATACATAGAAATCCCCAATTTGCATTTTTATATGAATTATGTCACAATTGCAATTTGTTTTGAAAATTGTCCAGAAAATACCTCCACATGCTTTGGTAGCTGACATGAATATGGTATTAATAAAAGAAAATCGAAGCACCTTTTTTTACAGACATTCTGTGTTAAAGTCAGAGGGAACAGATTCGTCTGAAATCTAATCGATTACAGGTCTGGGTTATAAAAAAAAAATACATAGTGATGTGAAGGTGGTTGCATCCTGTGTAAAGCCGTAATGCTCTAAGATTGATTCCAAGCATTAATTAGGTTTCCCTTCAGAGCACTGATTCTTTAGTAACAACAACATTCTCCTTTTTGCTCATCATCAATTACTGAAATTTGTCTCGTGGTCCATGCTAAATACACCCACTGACCCTGAAGGGATAGGGTTTGATTATTTAGACATATTGAGTGATAAAACAATGTTGTGTTAAATACTGTAAACATTCGATCAGCAGACACAAATGACTTTCTTTTCCATGAAGAGACAACAATAATTCCTAAATTTGATGTTTACATTATAATCAGATGTTGTGGACACTACATTCAGTTCAAACTCACTTAGACTCACTTAGCTTTTGGAATAATTCCCTGGAGTCATATGGTCTCTGTTCTTGGATAAACATAGCCTGGGTTTTGAAGCATTCCCACATACAAACTTTCAGGAATCTTATGAACATCGTTGGGAAAATTAATCTTTTTTCTTTTAGCATGCAAATGATAATGGTTTAGAATTTTAGTTTTAGAACTAGTTTTAGTTTTCATAATGTGTTTTAAATATAAAATGATTAGAAATTAAATGCTTTCAAACATAGGATAAGGCTTTGCTACCATAAAAGAAAATCAGTTTATAAGAATGCCAAATTAAAAGCCTCAGATCAGTAGTGTATGAATTGTCACTAACTAACACACTAACAATTCTCCACATGCAGTTTGTTTTCTCTGCTTCATGCTGAAATTAGGACACAGTTTGATGCTAAATGTACTCAACGGAGTCACTCTCAGTGTTTCTCACACACACACTCTCACTCTCACACCAACATTTCTGCTTTAAATAGCAGCCAGACAGGGGGCCTTAGCACACCTCCTTCTTTTACACATTCACTATCAAGATACAGACTCATTTTCTGCCACACAGACTACATACTCCACAAAGCCATAGCATTAATACCTCTAGAGGTGAAGTGAATAAAATTGATTATCTCAACACAATCTCACCTCTCGAGGGATGGGATATATTAAGCAGCAAGTAAGCACTCAGTTGATTAGTTGTGTGCAGAAAAAAATGCATAAAAATATGGATTTGAGTGACTATGTCTAGGGCCAAATTGTGAAGATTAGATCATCTCTAAAATATTATGTGATGTGGGGGTTTCCTGGTATGCAGTGGTTAGCACCTAACAAATGTAATCTAAGCAGTGACACGCTGCAGAAATTCAGGGATGGTTTGACGAATACTTCATGCTGTTGCCTTCAAGTTCCCCAGATATCTATTTAATCGCAAATCACTGAAATGTGCTGGACAAACAAGTCTGATCCAAGGAGGTCCCATCTCCCGACTTACATGTTGGTACCAGAGACCACAGCACACCTTCAGAGATCACACTAAGCCGTGACTCGAAAGATCAGAGCTGTTTTGATGGCACAATATTAGGCAGATGTTTTTAATGTTAATCAATAAAATCATGAAAGTCTGCATGTTTATTTACTTTCTTGGCCTGTCATTTCGTCATGTGGTTGCACAGAATGAAAAAGAGAAATGGTGTAGCACAGAAATGTCTTAGCTGTCTTTTCTGTTGCAATCTCTGATCGCATCACTGCTCATGGAGTTTCTTCACTGCTTAGAGACAGAGTTGGTGTGAATGTGTGGTGCTTACAGTCAATATGTCAAAGTCTGTGGCTAGTGGGTGAGCGACTGCGTGGAAGGCAGAAAGGAAGACAGTTAGCAGAAGAAGATACAGCAATAGAGTAGCAGCCGTACTCCATGCACAAGTATTTGGAAGAGAAGAGGGTCCGGACAGAAGAATATTCAGCGAGTCTCTTAAGTGAAGAGATCTTTGGTGATGACAGGATGTTGATCAATGATAATGATTTCAGAGGACATTTTCTGGCTGTTTTTCAAAGTCACAGCTCCATAATAGGCACAGCCAAGCAAAAAAACAACGAACAATGCAATGTGTAGAAGATTAGGAAAGTCCTCACCGGTCCTTAGACAAGCCACATAAATGTATGTAAAATCCTTTAACTGTTAATTATAAAATAATTTGAACTTGTAATTCTATGCACGAAGTTAAGTGTGCAGGATAGACGTTAGGAATTATCATTTTTTATTTAGAAATAACCATGTCAGAAACTGTGTCTTATATAAACAGCATGAAGACAAAGTAAAACTTTAAGAAAGAGGAACAGGAAGAGAGGTCTATTAATAGCATTGCTCTATGACTTACTGCACTGAGTTTTTGCAGGATGGCCTCGACAAAAGCTCATACTGAGTCAGTAGAAAGACAAGGCAATAGTTTATAAGGGATTAGAACTATGCACTTAAGCTTATTAGAGTGGCCATACATTCAACAAACACAAAATGTACAGATCGAAAAACCAGTTCAATATTCTGCTAATCAGACACTTAAGTCAATGAAGCACAGATGGCAAAGAGCTGCCTACTTCCCTGGGGACATGAACCGTCAGCATCATTATATGACACCACTTCAGGTCTTCCCCATCCCCATAAGAGAAAAGTTAATAAAAAAAAAAAAATCGGGATAGGGTGGAGACAGAAAGATAGGCCAGGCTTGACCTGAGAGAATAAAATAACACTGCAGACAATAAAATAACCCTTTTTTTTTACCAAGACCAAATTGATCATATGCAAAAGTCTATAAGTGTGATACAATTCAGCAGTGAAGAGAAAAAACTGAAAGTGAAATAAATTTTCACTTCCTTTCTTTCTTTTCTTCCTTTCCACAACCAGACTATAAAATGCAATTAACTTTGCATAGAGACACATGCAAAACAGAAACATGTTACAATTTAGAAAAGCCTGTCCATGTGAAAACATTCCCCCCCGTAAAGAACCAGCCATCATCAGTAACCACTTGAATCGGATCAGGATCAATGTGGGTCCAAAGTCTATCGTGGGAACAATGGGGATGAGATGAGAATATATCCTGGATGGCATGACACATATGTGGAGCAGCTTGTACACCTTCAAGCAGGTTTTGAGAGGAAAGAGGAGAAAGACAAACCGGTAGGAAACTCACAATCAACATGGGAGACCATAAAACTCAACACTAAGAGTAAATCAGGCTCAAACCAGTGAACCAATGCTACCAGTGTGACACTGTGTCACTGCCACAGCACATACATACAAACAGATAAATAAATTATGTGTTTATCATTTAGACACAGAAACTGAATTCAAAGTGCACAGCAAAACTGATGAACAGTCAAAGAAAGAGAGCCATAAAGTATGAAACAAAACAAATAAGTGTTCAATGTTCTGGGAACACTTCTGTAATGGAGTCTGAACAAAGAGAGTGAGGTAAAGTGAGACAAATCCCATGCATCTGTTCAATATTAGACTCTGAGTCTGGTCTATAGACCTGAAGCCCATGCACACTAAAATACAATCAATAACAAATACATTAAGCGAAATGGGAATAGCCAAAGCATGTGCAGTAATGTCAAGACCATTAGATTTGATAACTAAATGAAAATAAATATACTATAAAAGGGGGCAGAACAGTCCTAGGACACACAACACAACACAGGGTGTCCAAGTATATACAACACGTGTCTCAGCAGAGAAAGCCACACATCTTTGGAAAGGCACAAGTCTTTGTTCAGCAGTTGGAAAAAAAACAGCTAACTGCCATTTTCTTAGCAAATGTGTGTGTGTCATACTCTAATAAGGCTGATACATTGCTGCACTCTGGTTTATATAGGTACAAAGCCTTTTATTGCTGGTCAAAGTCCATTTAAAATCATTTTTGTCCAGAGTGAAATACATTTTTTAAAACGTTTTTTTAAAAATGCATAAAAAAAACAATCCAAATGATAACTTCCTGAACCAGGCTGCATCACGCCCAGCACAGGAAGGGAAACAACAGCTCTTTCAAAAAGAAAACGCAACAATAGTGAATAGATTAAAAGGTCACACCTAGTTTTCCATCAGTTACAGAGCAGCTGACTGACAAATAAAAACACTGCCACAGCTGCTGCAGTAACCAAGTACAGCAGATCATCTGTCTGCCTTAAACACACTACAGAGGGCTAGATGTGTATTATGTACATAAATCGTTATTGTTGGGCTGGGATCATTAACCTTTTAGTATATATATTTTATTAGGAAACCTTAATATAGTGTGCCGTTAAAAGTCATTTATCATATCACGATTTTTCCAGGTCTATATCTTCAAGCAAAGCAATGAAAGCTAAGAAACTACCTACTCTTAACTATTATTAATGTGGTCGCATGTCTGTAAGAGAGAAGGTGAGCTGGACCAGCAAATAATGTCTGGTTCATAAAACAACTTGGCATATCATTAAACACTGAACATTTTCAGCACAACTGACCAAAGTATGTGAAGTATCACAGTAATCCATAATGCTCTGTGATTACAGGCCACAGACACATTTTAATAATTGAACATAGTTATATCACACATCTTAACTTATGAAGTTATGAACGTGAAACATCCTCGTACCATAAAAGAAACTAGAACTATACATTTTTGCGAAACTTTCTCCATAATAAACTGTCAAAGGTCAATTGTGGTGTTCGTGATGACTTCTAATTCTGATTTTCTCCAAACTGAAATAAACAATAAGTATATGAACGAGTGTGCCGTTAGAATTTTTTCCTCTATGATCACTTCACCTAATTAATTAAATAGTTGCAGCCAATTTGTTTGCATGGCTACAGATTTCAGTTTCTCATGTCTCTTCATTAGATGTTAAATCAAGCATATGACCCGGTTTTATCTACATTTATTACACATCGTACAGCAAGTATAACCATAGATTGATTTCTCTTTCAGTTTTCATCTTACACAAGGTACAGCAACTACAAGACAGCCACATGACTGGCATGATAGCTTCAACATAAATAGAAATACAAGCTGTTGATGAAATCTCCTTTTCCAGGTCTATTTCTAGTCTATGACATGGTTTGGTTTTACATGAGCATCAGGTTTAACTTAAAGGCATCATTATTTCCTATGTCCTAAGTTAAACTTTAACAACGTGACAAGGATTTAGAGAAAGAGGAACTTTTACCAAGAGCAAACGGACAGATATTCAGAGAAAGACTCAAATCCTCTAGATCAGGATTATTTAGAGGTAAAAGAAGATTTAATTGAATTAAGCAGATTAACAGAATCTGTAATCAGATTCATATTAATCTGCTTGAGATCTAGAAAAAGCTTATTAAAGAAATGACTGACTAATGCTGCACAATGTGACTTGTACATAGACAAGGAGTGAAAAATAATGACACTTAACTCATGTGCTGCACACAAACTAACCACAAAACAGGTTGGACCTCATGAAAGCGTTTATACTGAGCAGCTACAAACATAAATGACAGTTTATACATCAGACAGACAGTCAGTGAGACTCACCAGTGACAGAGGACAGTGTAGATCCCTGGTGATGTGCTTCAGCCCAACATCCATGTACACTGCAGTCCCTTTATTCTCAAGTCCACAATGAACCTCGTGTTTCACAATGAACCTCAATTACAAGTCCACTGAAGTCCGGTATCTCCCCTGAAGTCCCTTAAAACACCAGCACACTTCAATCCAGAGCTGAAAGACGTCTCAGGGCCATGAAACAGGTTCTCTTTTAAATCACCAGACGCCCAACGGAAAAACTAGACTGATGCGTTAAGTTTTCACTGAGCGTCCTTATTCATTCACTGCTGACAATTTACGTTCTTCTCTCTTGCCTGACAAAAACGAGGAAAGTTGCTTTTCATCGCGAAAACATTATTAGGAAAGCGCAAAGCCTAAAACCGTGTGGGGTGTTAAAAAAAAGCCGGTGTATGAAACAGCGTCGCTGCACAGCAGCACAAGCCGTTACCATACACCCCCCCGATTGTGACGTAATCACGCCCCACCCCCCAACTGCCTAAGCGGAGACAGAAACAGCTAAAATATCTTATAATCATTTAAAATGCAATTAATAAGTAAAATGATCATTAATCGAAAACGTTAAAGTGTTAGGTTTCTAATGGCAGCATATGGAATTATACGCACCACCGCGGTACATTAATTATCTATCTATCTATCTATCTATCTATCTATCTATCTATCTATCTATCTATCTATCTATCTATCTATCAGTATCTATCTATCTATCTATCTATCTATCTATCTATCTATCTATCTATCTATCTATCTATCTATCTATCTATTTATTTGTTTATTTATTTAGTAAAATAAAAAGTTGATAAATGACATAATAACTAACATAATTAAAATATAAATACTGTGTTAAACCTGTCTAAATAATGAAATACCTATGAATATTTAAGAAATTAAAGAAATAAATTAAGTTTTAAATTTACGCTTATTTGATGATCACAGTAGAGGAGGCGGGGTGTGTGGGTTTGCTTCCCTATTGGCTAAGAAAATAATCATTAAACGTGAGATAATGTTTCAAACATTTAAATGACCATAAAGATTATTTATTTATTTATCTATCTATCTATTTGTTTGTATTCATTTTATTTTATTTATTTAGTTTTTATTTATTTATTATTTTCTTTTTAAGGAACTACAATGATGGATGATCAGGTGACTTGTTCCATTTATTAGTAGATTAAATTAGAATAAATCTTTACAGGCGGGCATCAAACACGATATTAAATATAGAGACGTGTCTTTATTATTCACCTAAAGTCACAACAAATATTATACTTTATTGTATTTAAATAGTAGACCGTTATAGAGGAGGAGAAGAAGAAGAAGAAGAAGAAGAAGAAGAAGAAGAAGAAGAAGAAGAAGAAGAAGAAGAAGAAGAAGAAGGTCTTTTAACATTATGTAGTTAATCTATTGCTCAGCGGCGCTTTACTCGTCTTTCCGCACAATGATCTGCTGCGACCGTTGAAATAAGTGTCATTCATTACTTGTTGTAATCGCGTGCTCCGCGGTAACCTAGCAACAAAGGGAGCTCTCAATAGTAGGGGTGCATGAACATTGCGAAAAAACAGTAACAAATAAAACAAAAAAAGTTTAGCGGATTTCTAAAATTACATTTTTTAAATAGTAGCTCTGTAAATAAGATTGGTACTACAATATTTGTAAAAACAGAAATTTTAAGCAGATCTGTTGCAATTATCGAAGCAGACACCCCAAATTCGAAAGTGTATTAGTCCAGCGTTGTTTCCGTTTGACAGCTGTTGGTGCTCGCGCGGTTTATTAAACTGTTGTTTATTTGATTTACTCAGTTGAGAACAAATTCTAATGTAAAAATGTGGAATATTTGGGGTTAATTGTTTTTCTCCCGGTACCGTTCGTATTACTGACTTTAAAAGAGTTTTATTATTGGATTTAAACTTCTGTTTGAAGTTGGCTAGCATTCTAAGTAGTCGTTAGCAAATCTAACTAGCTTGCTAACTACAGGTGAGTACATGATGGTGTCAGTATCGTGTCAGTACTGTATGTTTTTGTGTATTTACCACAGTAGGTGAACTAGTAACGTGTCATATATGCAATGTCTGTTAATTTCTAAGTATCTAGTGTTTTGCCATAAATGAATATCATACAAATTAAATAAATAAACAAACAAACAAATAAATAAATAAATCTCTGCACTGAAAATCTCAGATGGAAAACTTCATTTTGTACGAAGAAATTGGAAGAGGAAGCCGGTCTGTGGTTTACAAAGGCAGAAGGAAAGGAAGCATCTATTTTGTGGCAATTATTTGTAGCGAGAAATCCAAGAGGCTTAAGCTGACAAACCATGTGAGTAAAGTGGAAAATAAGACATAAAAATTTGGAAAATTCCTGAATTAGATCAAAATATAAACATAAGGCTTTGAACATTTCTTGCAATTTGATTAACATATGTTGTACTTAACAGTATATACTATAGCCATTGTTTTGACCTACATCTTATCTGTGTTATACAAACATATTGTCTTCACTGTATCAACAGGTACGACTTACACATGATATGAAACATGATAATATGGTCTCTTTTTATGAGTGGTATGAGACTAGTAATCATCTCTGGCTGGTGGTGGAGTTGTGCACAGGTAAGGGCTTTGAAACCTTTACATGATTTACTTGGATTATTGATATGGATTACTTACAATCCATCAGTTCAGATTGCTGTTCCTACTCAGAATCAGAAACAGAATCAGTTTTATTGGCCAAGTGAGTTGACACACACAAGGAATTCGGTTCCAGCTGTTTGTGACTCTCAAAAGTACAGACATAAATAACACTATACTATGAAAAATTATACAGACTATAGAAAACAAAGCAGATGTGATACAATAGACATTATGAGTATTAAATTTGAATACAGAATATATATGACTGATCAGTCATGTAAATAAAGTGTGGGAAGTGCAAATAACAATATTGTGCAATGTTATGCTTTTTGTACAATATACAGCAGCAGTAGTGTGTGTAACATCCACAGATGATGTGATGACTCACAGTTCTGATAATGCAGTACTTAGGAATATACTTAGGGTGAGTTGTTAATCAGGGTGATAAGGGGCCTGGGGAAAGAAACTGTTCCTGTGTCTGGCAGGTTTAGTAAACAAAGTTCTGTAGCGTCTGCCAGAAGGGAGGAGCTGAAAGATGTTGTGTCCAGGGTGCAAAGGGTCAGTGGTGATTTTTCACCACACAATCAGTCAGTCCAAGTATTAATGAATCTGCAGTTGTTGGTCTTTAATAAGACCAACTTAGTATTTTCTAAGTAAAAATACCTAGTATTAAAATAATATATTTCTGTAGGAGGATCACTAGAGGCAGTAATTTCCCAAGATGAATGCTTGTCTGATGACGTTGTGCGAGAATTTGCTATGGACTTACTTAAAGGTCTCAAGTACATGCACGACTCTGGCATAGTCTTCTCTGACTTCAGCCCTGCAAAGGTACAATATATGCATCTGAAACAGTGTTCCATAAAGAGAATTGTATTCCTGTCTGAATAATATCAGTTCAGAATCTAGAATGTCATTGCCTGAATGTAAGAATAAGTGTGATTACTCTGAATAAACAAGATTTTTTGCCTGCAGATTTTACTGGATGGCCCAGGTACTCTGAAATACTCTAATTTCTGTCTGGCAAAAGCTCAAGGAGAAAGCCTAGAGGAGTATTTTGCACTTGTGATGTCAGAAGAGGGAGGAGAAAACAAAGAGTGTGCTATGTCTGGACAAAATATCAAGAACCGAATCCAAGGTTTTCACTTAATCATGGCCTATGGTTTCTTTCTTGTTACTTTCTCAGATCATACAGTTATTGCTCTAATGGCAGATGGCAATGGCAAATTATTTTCAAAATAATTCATTCTTGTTTGGTCAAAGATAGGCGAGTGCAATTCTATCCTAACAGATTTGTTTGTGATCAGACAGATTGTCCTCATAGTGCTTTGATCTGGCTTTTTTCAGGCTCTCCGCTGTACTGTGCTCCAGAGGTGCTGAGAGGAGGGAGCACAAGCATCACCAGTGATCTGTGGGGATTGGGCTGCATCCTTTATCAGATGTTTACAGGTCAGAACATTTTGAACAGATCATTTCTCCTTTAATGTTAAAATGACTTCAGTTGTAAATTTCATAGTCATTGCTTACAGTATTCTTTCTATATTATCTATATGAATACTCCCTTTGAAATGATTCTTGATTTTTAAAACAATACCCATCATATATAGTACTGCTGTAAACTGTTTCCTTTCTTGTTTCATTTTTCATTTAGGAAAGCCACCGTTCTTCTCTGAGAGATTTAGTGAATTGGTTGAGCTTATTTTGCATGAAGATCCTCCACCTTTGGTGCAAAAAGGTTTATAAGCAGCGGTTGTCAGACTTAGAAATGACCCTTTTAGATTTAAATCTAAACCTCTAATGCACCAATGTGCTTGTTCTTCCAGGTCCCAGCTGTTTAAAGTGTAGTCCCGAGTTCCAGAGCCTCGTATTAGGCCTGCTGCAGAAAGATCCTTCGAACAGGTTCATTTTATGTATACATTATCAGTATACATTAAACATTATCTAGTGCCAGATAATAATCATTTGTGCTTTTCCTTATCCCTCTTTGCCCGCGTATCTCACCACAAAATAAAAATTGTATGGTGTTCTACTAATTTTCTCTTTTTATTGCAGTCATAATAAACGAATCAATCAATTTTAGTGCTCTTACTCTGATTAAATAGCACTTAGAATAATATTAAATGTGACCTATAGTGAAGTATGTGGCCTTTTCTATACCAGTCTTAACATGTGTGAGCTTTAGAAGAGGACACTTAACAATATTACTGTCCTATATTCTGTTCAGGCTAAACTGGGAACAGTTGTTGGTGCACCCATTTTGGAAGGGAGCATTTGTAATGGATTTTTCCTCAAGAGGAGATGCAGATGAAAATACCTCACATCGCAGGTAATTGACATTGCAGTCACAGTGCCTTAGAGTGCTTCTTTGTGCTTTTTATTCTTTTATTTCTCTATCTTTGTATTTGTAAAGACATATGTCTGTCTCCTATACAAGAGAGTTAAAACACATTTTTCATGCCATTTTCTTTCTTTTTTCTTTTTTTGTCGTTTTTGAAGGTTTTAACATTATGAAGTAGAGCAATTATGGGTCATTATTTTGCTACACAGAGTTACTTTTCTCTTTGCATATTGTGTTGCTCTTTTTTACCCAACAAAACTAGATAGTAAACCATACCTTTTTGTGTTGCTTGGGTGGTAATCTCAAGCGTACACCTTTTGTACTTTTAGTATGCATACTACATAGCAAAAAGTATGTGGACAGTATTACCATCACACCCCAATATATAGGACTTTCACCCAACTGCTGCCACAAAGTGGGAATTGCACAACTGTCTCTATGCTGTAGTAATAAGGTTAATTTGGACATTGGACTTTGGTCTAACCCAAACCTGTTCCAGAATGACAATATCTCTCTGTACAAAACAAGCTCCATAAGACATGGTTTGCCTATGTTGGAGTGGTAGAACTTGAGTGACCTCACTTTAACCCCACTGAACACATTTGAAATGAACTGTACTGCTGACTGTGCACCAGGCCTCTTCATCCGACATAAGAGCCTGATCTCACTAATGATCTTGTGGCTAAATGGGAAATTCCCACAGCCATGCTCCAAAATCTAGCAGAAACCCTTCTCAGAACACTTAAGTAGCAAAGGGAACATTTTTGCACTCGGAAGTTCAACAAGCACTTTTGGGTATGATGGTCAGATGTCGACAGACTTGAGATGTACCTTAACTAAGGTGCATGTAGATTACCTAGCCATTTATGTCTTAAATCATTTCAGTGGTATACTACATACATTTTTCCATAGCTCAATTTAGGCCATAACAGAGGTTCTGGTTGTTTCCGAGCAACCTAACAGATAACAATTCTGTTATTTCTGTTACTTCCTAATTCTGTTGAGATGACAAAACTTAGCATATTTAAAAAATATATATTCTTTAAGTTAAAATCACTAGAAATCTTTCCTTTTTCCAACAGTATTTAAATGGAAGACATGTGAATCAAAACATGCACAACAACTGTATGTGTGTGTGTCTGTGTGTCAGTGTACAATTGGAGTCAGGTCTTTCAGAAACCGGAACTGAAGCAAAGACCGTGGCCATTGGACCCAGTAATCCACACCTCAGCAAGTCCTTCACATTAGGTAAATCAGAAGGCACGAGACTCCATGCAAGCTAATCTACTTCCATGGTACACATGTCTGTATTGTGAGTGTACAGTGCTATATGTTTGTATACACAGTGACAGTGAAAGGAAAGATCCAGAGTACTTTGTTTGTAGTTGCATGTGTCTTTAAGGTGGTAATGCACACACTGCACAGTGTGATCAGCGTATAGTGCTCTGTAAGAGCTTCTGGATGCAGTTTGCTGTCCTCACCATGTATCTGCTATATGGCTTTTCAAAATATTGCCTTGCTGTACATGAGTTTTTGCACGTATTCACACACTCATGGATTATGCTGCAGATGTTGCAACTGGGGGAAAAGGGATTATCTAATCTTGAATGATGAATTCAGGCAGCATTAGGACATGATGAACACTGAAAACTCATCCCTATTCCAGATTAGTTAGTAGTTAAGACTGATGGAGCAGCATGAGCACAAGTCTGTCATTATGGAAATATTGAGAAGACTGATTGACAAGAACTGTTACTTGATTGGGTAGCAATGCGATATGTAATTATTCATGAGCAGAATTAATGTATCACATACAGTAGGTCATATTGGTGTGTCCTCATGTAGATATTTCAGTTTTAAAAAAAAATCATGATACCATTAGTCTTTATTATTATTATTATTATTATTATTATTATTATTATTATTATTATTATTTGATAAAGTATTTCTAAAAAGAATGTTCCTAAAACATCATAAATAGTAATTTGTTTGAGTAGAAAATGTTTTATTATTAATTATTGGTAATACTTTATTTTCTCATTATTTTTGCTCATTTCATGAAGGATACTAAATTTTTTAAAATATTTTTTTCTGTTTGTTTATCTGTCTGCCTATTTATTATTATTATTATTATTATTATTATTATTATTATTATTATTATTATTATTATTATTATTATTATTATGGGTCAAGCCCCGAAGGGGCATAGACACCTATTGTTATCGTTAGTTTTCTTCTTATTATTATTCTTCCACCACTGAAGTCAAGAACCTTACGTAGGAAAGTTATGAAATTTGGCACACATGTAGAGGCCAGTCTTAGAAGTTATTATAGCAACTTTGGTGTGTCTAGCTCAAACCCTCTAGCTCCACCAGTCCAAACAAATTGAGGAGCAAGTTGGCACACAACATGAACCGTACGTAGGAAAGTTATGAAATTTGGCACACATGTAGAGGCCAGTCTTAGAAGTTACTTTAGCAACTTTGGTGTGTCTAGCTCAAACCCTATATATAGCTCCACCAGTCCAAACAATTTGGGGGCAGTTTGGCACACAATATGTCTTGGGTGCTAATATCAGAACCAGAATCAGAATCAGCACCACAGTGACACACACACAGAAATTTCGCAACGTTTCGTGACAGCGCCACCTAGTTGCCACGAGATTTTCACGTTAAGTCCAGTATTTTACGAATGCAATGCCATATCGCTACGAAACTTGGTATGGTTCATCAGCGACATGTTCTGAGCGCTTGACCTCGGAATCTCTGCTTGCAGCTATATTTATTATTATTATTATTATTATTATTATTATTATTATTATTATTATTATTATTATTATTATTATTATTATTATTATTATTTTGCGCGGATATGCTTTTCACTATGATGCTTCACATAAATATGATTTTATCTTTCATATCATAGATGATGAGTTTAGACCCAAATCTCTATTGGTCACAGATGCCCAAGAGTCCATTTTCCTCCTCAGGTATGCGTTTTAATGCGGACTAATTTTATACTGAAGCTCATAATTATCAGAGATGGCTAGAATGTAATATATTAGTGCAAATAGAATCTTATATTTGATAAAACATTTATTAAACATTTTTTTCACTTAAAGATTCTCATTTTTATTGAATGTGTTCTGACAGTTCACGTCCAACTCCAAGAACAAGTAGCTCTGCCAAAGAGACAGAGAACAAAGAAATCATCACTCAAGTGAGATATAATACACACAACACGCATGACCCTACATTTATTGTCTATGTATGGAAAAGTCTCTGTCATACCTGAATAATTTTTGTGTATAAGATGTCTTATCATGGTACTACAACTCCATCTACTGGCTAATTAAGGAATGTGTCTTTTCTAGATCTAGAATTATTAATACTTTGCATGGTTTGCAGTGTGTATCCAAGGAAAAGCACTAAATGTAAACCCAAGAACAAGGGTTTGAAGTCACTAATATATCTGAACCTTTTTTAGTACATGTATAGTTCCCTGAATTGGGTGTGTTGTGTATTTCAGGACAGCATTGAATTAGAGGATTTGCATAATGATGCAGGCACCTACATTAAAGATCTGTTATACACAGAATCAGATCTAACTGTCACTCCTATTATAGACAACCCAAAAGTAAGTACAAAGCATAAAACTGTGAGAGACTTTAAAATCTCAACAAATCTCCAGATACTTATCTTATTTTCTCAGGTTCTGAAAACTGCTCCTGTCCGATTTGACAACAAAACACTGTGCACATCAGCATATTCAGGTAAACATCGCTACAGTGATGTCTTCTGAGCATGATTGAGTTCCTAGTAAATCTTTATAGGCTACTTTATTTATTTAATTTTTTTATTAGTATCATTATAATTTTTTAGAATGTTGTTACATGGTAATTCCTAACTGTGTGACTGTCTGTCTTTTGCTCCCAATTTCTCTGTGTTTGTAGTTGAGCGTTTAGCATGTCTGAGCCCGGGTGACTGGTCTGCTTTCCTGCAGCAGTTATGTGCTGTTCTTGAGTCGGTGGAAAAGGCTGGATCTGGAGCAACAACAGGACTACGTACAAAACTCAACCTACTCTGCTATCTGTGCTGTGTTTGTGGCCACAGAGATACTGCCACTCGCTTTATGCATTCCCCGCTGGTAAGCACCGTTTGGGTTCATATCACACATGCAGTTTTATTTTTTACCCAAAGCCTCTTGCAATTAAGACAGAATCCAGTCAAATCCAGTTCAAACAAGTGCCGGTGACCGAGATGGAAAATAATGGTAGGAAGAAAAGCCACTGAACACACAGGAGTGCTACATGCACCAGTCATAAATCTAACAGTATCCTGATGCAGAAAATATCAATACACATTAATATTAATCATATTATAAGTAGCCATGTAGAACATAGGACACTGTAATTTTTACATGATAAATGACAAATTATAATTCAATCCAATATGGTAGTATGACGATACAATGAATTTCTGATACAGAAAAAATAAACATTGCATGAATACAAAGGAAGTCAACACATCCCTGCAAAATTGACAGGTTTTCGGGATGTAAAACAATAAACCAAGATAAATCATGTTTTCCACCTTATACAACGTATAGAAATGAAGTTAAAGACAATCAGAAACTGTGTTAATGAAAAGAAGACATTAGCTATATAATAGCAATAATCTAGTTACATAAGAATGTGCACATTTTGGAGAAGAGTCAGTTTGGCAGCAATATTTTCCCAGTTTTTCTTGCAAAAAAACATAGCAATTGAATTATAAGGGTATCTTCTGTGCATTGCTCACTTTGAGTCACCATACAGGTTTTTGTTGTTAGTCTCATGTCTTGGCTCTGGTTAGGTCATTCACAAACATTTGATAATCTTCTGTTTAAGACATTCCTCTGTTGATCCAGATGCATGCTTTGGGTCATTGTCGTGCTGAAAATTGAAATTCCTTTTCATCTTCAGCTTACTGGCAGATACTTGAAGGTTGTGCACTAAACCTGACTGGTATTTGTTGCCATTTATGATTCCCTCCTTTATTGTTAAAGTGAAGCATGAAGCTCAATGCTGCCACAACCATGCAGCACTGTGGCTTTGGTGTTCTTGATGATGTGATTTTTTTTGCAATGCAACATACCTCTTGGTATTATGGAATTATTATACTTGAATTGGTTTTAGTTGAGATTTAGTTGAGCTTGGCTGTTTTTGTGGGAAAGGTTCATCAGATATTTTCTGCAGTCCCTTTGGCACATTATACTGTATAAGGCTTTTAGTATGTTAAACCGCTGTTGATTCAAATCTGTGAAGGAGAGTAGAGTTACAGATTAGCAGAATTATTATACTCATGCTAATTTAAAGTAACATAAACCCTAACTGAATAAACTGTAATAGTGTCAGGTGTTTACTAAAATGTATTGCAATAAAAAACCTCCAACTGAAGATGTTGGTATGTCTTCAGGGAAGTAGAACAATAGACTATTAGTTGACGTTGCTTGCTATTTTCCTTTTAAACTTAACATATGCTTCCTCTTTACATACTTTGGGAATACCCCAGGCATTATCTATAAATAGCTTTGTAACTGTTTTGAAAATCAGATTACAAAAAAAAAATAATAATAATAAAAATTCAGTTTGTGATTAGATCAATTCCGTCTTTGGCCACCAGGTGGCCACCTACAGCAGCAAGAGGGAAACTTATGTTTGCCTCCCATTTTACCCAGACTGAAGGCTACAATCACATAAATCACAATCAATTCCACATAAAAACAAAAGGCATATAGGCTTCATAAATAATTGTCAATCAATCATACTCAAAGCTAGCCTCCCCATCTCTCTCTCTCTCTCTCTCTCTCTCTCTCTCTCTCTCTCTCTCTCTCTCTCTCTCAGTTTCCGGTGTTGATCCAGCAACTGCGGCAGGCCCCTAACTGGGATATGTGAGTATGATGCCATGAAAGCAGCAGCAATCTCTCCTGATACGTTTATTTTTTCTATCACACAGTTAGGTTTGTGCTGCATATTGGTTTTGCAGCACTTCACTACATTTTATTGACCAGTTCAGTGGGACAGTATAGTGGGATTCAGTGTATAATGTTGGATGCTACCAGTCATGTGACACTCTGGACATGTCCTAAATTAGTCTTGTAACCAAGCAACAGCTTTGCATCTTGCATAAAACATTCAGTTTCATTATGAAAGCTGTATGTGAGCTGTATTTTTTTTTTGCCACAATGTAATATGGTATTTAGACACTTGCATTGCTGACTATGAATTTATCAATTGATTATCAATTTTAAAAATGTGTCCTTCAGGAAGACCAAAGTGATGAGAGTCATCGGTCTGCTGGCTTGTCATAGCACAGAGCTCAGTGAGGATGTTCCTGTCATAGAAGTGAGTTTGTTTGATTGTACACAGATTTTAGTTTCAGACACTACATACAGGTATTCAGTCTTGATCATGAAGTATTCTTCTGCTTACACCAATTATGCCACACAGCACTTATGCAGTCTTAAAAACTGCTTCACAGGTATTTCCTTATTGCCGTGAATTGCTGTGTTGGTTTTTTTTCGTTCTCGGAGTTGGGTTATGTGCCTTGGATTTTTAAAAACTACAACTGATCTGCTATTTCTGTTTGACATTCAACATCCCTTCTTCCACATTATTATATTACAGCAAGAGAATGTTAGCATTTGTTGTATATCCATTTTATAAATGAATGACAGGAAATTCGTTTATCGAACTAAAATTGTATAATAAATATGGTGTGTGGGAGAGAATACTAGTACTGCATCACAGCAGAACTAGGTACCTTGCTCACCTACTAATAAAGTGTACTTGAATAAGGTGTGTTAATACTGATTTGGAATTTGATATTTTGGGGAGTTTTCTAGGAGAGACAGATAATTGGGTTAATGATGTGTCTGGCTTGTATATTGTAGAGCAAGATTATTGTAGCTGTTCATCATCATGATCTACTCTGATGCCAGGTCACATGTGCTTGGATCCCTGTGGTGAACTGAAAGAATCACCAGCAGGTGTCAGTGTAGCACCTCTTTGGCATGCTCCTTCCAAACACTATATTCCAGAAAACATTAGAAAAAAAATAAGTTATTTTCTTATAACTATGATATTAGAGCACATAGAAATCTGATAAATTGATACCAAAGGTGAATTTACTATGGCACGGACTATTCCAGAGTGCACCGAGGACATACCTCCTGCACAGACATGCTTACAAATGACGTCAACAAACCATCAAAAGCTTTGTGGTTTATGATATCAAAGACGGTGCTGTAATCGATGTCAAATAGGATGGCTTCAGTGTTAATCCTGAGTTCACATGGGTTTAACATGGGTTCCTGTACTGACATGCTAGCCTTTTTGTTCCTGAACAGTTCATGGGGACTGCACCACAAAATGGCTGGCACAAACATTCTAGCAAGGCTTAGGATTTAGCAGTGAGCAGCAGACACACACTCACACATTTCAACACTCTCTTTGCTCTTACCATTGCTGACTCTGACCACCCGCCATTTTAGGCACGAGGAGCTGGTGCTGAGAAGCTAGAGACGTGTGCAGTGTCTCTACGGGGGTCCAGCGTCAGAGCGGACTGCTTCTGTCATGCCTATTTTTTCGCTTGGTTTCTCTTTGTTTGCAGTGAGAAAGTGCCACCAGTTTTGGATATTTCCTTGTACACTGTCCAGTTCCTTTTGGTTTGGCAGAAACTAGTCTGAGAACAGTTTTAGGAACAGCGTTCATGTGTGCGATCAATTGATGGTAGAAATAATTATGATGTCGGGTGTGTACTTCACTCTAATATAAAGTGGATGCTAATTCTCTGTCTGTCATTATAGGTTTATGTTAGCTGAGCCTTGGACAGAAAGCAACAGCTGAAAGAAACTTTGCTTTAGGTTGTTGTCATGGCAATGATAAAAGCCTCTATAAATAGACATCATACTGGCTGCCTTGTGTTGAGAGGAAATTACAGAATCATGGGTATAAGAGGTTATATTGCCTATTAGTTTCTCTTTCTTCATCTCTTTCTGTCAGTGGTATGTGTTACTGTTGTCTCTGGAATGTCTGTGGTCTTCATGTACATTTTAGCACTAGTCTAATGAAGTGGTAAATGAAACACCTCTCATTATGAATACAGCCCTCATTAGTGCTACTATCTATATTCTACCTTATCACCTCAATGCTTATCACCTCTCATATTAGACTGACAGCATTGTTCTTGACCTTCTAGCTTTAGCAATGGTTAAAAGTAGTCAGAAATGTGCGTATGTATGAATAGTGTGTGTGTTTTCAAAACACAGACTATGACATTCTGCTTCTAGTGTAGGCTTCCTCTACATCTAACATCAACTGCATGATATAACGACATATTGAGACAACATATAAGACAACAACATAAGGAGACAATTTGCACATACGGTACGGTCCAAAACCTAAGATCATATTACAAATCTAGGATTTTTTTTTTTTTTTTTTAATTTAAAGAGAAATTTTGAAAATTATAAACAGTGGAAAGAAATGTTTAATTCCTTCAGGATTCTACACTATTTTTAGGTCAGGATTTAAATAGTAAATTGACCATCTCAATTTTTTTTTACAGAAAGTCAGAGTCTTATCCCTTCCACTGAGTGGATTTGATCTAACATGGATCATCAGGTTTTACACAAACTTGAAGCTCACGTGTATATTATCGAAATAATAAACATACTAAATATTAATGAAATATGTGTAATATTTCCAATATAAAATTTCATTCAAGTTATTGCTGAAAATATAATTCGTAATGAAGCCGTTTGTATTAAATGAGAAAAGAATGCAAAATGGAAGCTTTTTTATACTTTTGAATTTAGACAGTTGGACCCCACTGTTTTTGGGGAATGGCTATTGAATATTGCACTGGATGGTTGTATACATCACAAAAAGATGCATAAAGTTGTACGTAGGAGGATATTTTAAAGAATCTGAGTGTGATTTTCATGTTCCTCGCTTATTTGGAATAAGGCTCAGGATTCAGCCTAAAAATCTATAATTTGTTTGTGTGAAGGCTTTGCCTTTTTACAGCCACTGCTGCCTGAGGGAGTAAATATTTCATTGTACTATTGAAGAGTAATCAGCAACCATCAAGGTTACAATGGTATTGAGTTGAGATTTGAGTAAGTGTAGCTGGAGAAATTAGAACAACCTATCTTCATCACAGTGGCCTTCAAAAACGATTTTGTCTATACTGTATTTGTATCTTGAACTGCCTTAAATTCACATATTAGTAATACAAATAGATAGTCCTTATTTCACATGCCAGGTTCAGATCTGTTTATGAAAAACCCTTAAAATCTTAAATCTGCATAGCTTTATAAGTCAACACCCACACAAACATGCAAACATCTTTCTGATTGCGCTTCAGATATGTCTCTGAACAAAATACTCCGCATGTCAACACAAGAGAAATATATAATGTTTCTAAAGTGTTTTTTAAAAGGTTATTCAGATCAGCTCATCTAGTTCTGCAGAGAGTAGAGACACTGTTTCAAGCTAACCTGGAATAAGAATAAAGGCTGGTTTATTTTTCTTAGATGATGCACATAAACATATTTACATTAAGATACAGAGATAAGGTTTGTGGGTAAATTTGGCTCACAGTGTAGCTGACATGCACACTTCTGAAATCTCAGCTATGTGTCAAGTGTCTGTGCTGCTTTGTGTTAAATAAATGCTAATTTGGTTGAGTAGGGAAATGTATTCTGTACAACTGGGGTTGGAACGAGATCCAAACCAGAACTAGTGCAACATAAAAAATTGGATAGCCGTGTGGAGAAGATCAAGAGATGTGAATTAATACGGTAGGAAAATGTCGACAAAGTAGAGACTACTAGAGTCTTCCTTAACACACCTGACACTATGCCACTTTGATTAGTAATCTCTACTCGTGACTTTTATTTTTATTTTATTTTGTTCATTTTTGCTATGTTGTGCATATCTTCACTTATACATGTATGTATTATTTAAACACTTATACACATCTGTGTACATGGCTACACACATTCATAATTCTGAGTACAGCAAATTATAAAATTTGCTTTAGATCTTATTTCCAAATAGGTTTGAGGAATAAACTCTTAAGGTCCTACCCTTTACCTACTCACAAGGTCTACTACTATCAGTCACAGAGTTCAGTCCAACATTGGGTGAGCCAGTTTTCTATACACAGATGGGAAGCAGAAAGAGTCCAGCAGTGTTGATTAACACAGCCTAGCCTTATTCAGCCTGCACCCACTGCACTCTTTAAATTGTGTGTAGCATGCAATCATCAACACTTGCCTTTCATGGTTAAGGCTCATCAAACCCGGTCACCAGCATCTTCTCTGTGCAAAGTCATTACAGGCACATTAGTATGGAGGCTCTATTAGCATAGCATCCTGCTGTGAGGGCTGAGAGAGAGCGAGAGTGAGAGAGGAAGGATAATTTTCATGTAAAGTGTGGCTGTAGGCAGGTTAGGCAATGTTATTTGCAGGTATATATTTTTTTTAAATGGCAAAATGTATTTTCATATCGATCTCACAAGCTCTTAATTTAGAGAAATGTAGCCTCATATACATGAGTTAGTTACTAGTCTTTTTATTCCACAGGCAGTGGCCATGTTCACCGAGCTTCTACGTGAGAACTTCAGGAACAGAAAGCTGAAGCAGTGCCTTCTGCCACCACTAGGAGAGCTCATGTACCTCATTGCTACTCAGGTAAAAGTAGTCAAAAATGGTGTTCAGGAAATACAGAAACAAACCCTTATAACACCTATTCAGTCAAACATGCTGGTTTACTCATTTCTAGATGGTACAATGCCAATTTTTCTTTTTCTGATGTACACAATACAGAAACCTTGAATAATGGCTGGCATAAATCTGTTTTTTTGTTTTTTTTGTTTTTTTTAAACTAATTGAAACACTTCAACTAAAATTGTTATTTAAAAGGACCAAACACTCAAACTAACAAACATTTCTAAATTTAAATAACCACTATTAAGAAAAAATATATACAGTTAAATGCTGTATTACTACAAACCTGCTGTTGTTATGGTAACTTAGATGGCTACGGTTATTATTGTGTGACCTACTTTGTCGCTTTATATTATGTTATGTTACATCACATATTTCAGCCTAGATTTGTTAGAGAATAAGATCAGATTTATTTTTTGCCTTTAGTATCTAGTCCAGCAATTTCTTCTGATATTAGCCTCTTACAGATACTGAATATAGGGCTGAAGTCCTTTCTACTTATAGCTCTTTAGCACACTCAGTTTTCAGTCATGTATAGCTTCAGTGAAAAGTATAGTAACATATTAATATAGATATATATACAGTATACATTTGAATCCATCTCAATTAAGGTTGTAATATGTGTAACGGCTTGGTCAACAGCATTTTTGCAAACACTGTAATACTAAATGTCTGAAATGATAAATGATAATACATTCATTCCTCTTCAAGAAAACCAACTGATTCCTTTGGAGAGCATTATACAGGCTCTCAGAGAAAAAAGACAACTTATTTTTTCTATGTTTCATAATCTATAGTTTCTGTAAATGATGCAACCTGGAGTTTGGAGTTGTTGCATGAAACAAGCATGTATGAAATAAATGTTTGTTTTGTTTCTATAAGAGTGTTGTAGGTTTCTAGACAGTGTAAGTGCAGCAGATGCAGATGAGAGACTAATGTATGGGAGAAGGAATAATCTGTTATATAAGATTTATTTGTGCTGTATTTTTCCATTCCTTAGCTCTGCTGTTTGTTGAGGACATAAAGTACAGCTCACACACAGCCTTTATTGACATTATTGGCTTAGAGACCTCAGAGGCTTGGGTACTTAACTGCCCTTGTTCTAGTTAAAAGATTTTTTCTTTTTTCTTTGTTCTCTCCATCCCTTCATTAAATTGGGGAGATTGGTTTGAATATCAACAGGCGAGGCTTTTATAAGTTAATTGAACATCACAAACTCTCATCCATAAGTTCTGATGGATGGTGGGCAGGGCATTTGTACAAGGGCATGTGATGGATGGTGGGTGGGGCATTTGTACAAGGGCATGTGATGGATGGTGGGTGGGGCATTTGTACAAGGGCATGTGATGGATGGTGGGTGGGGCATTTGTACAAGGGCATGTGATGGATGGTGGGCAGGGAATTTTGTAGTTGGCAAGTCTTGGTTTACTTGAATGGATCTATATAGATATATATCATGTTGGGATATGCAGTATGATTAACAAAACCATATAATATTTTAAAAAGGACCGCACATCATTGAGATCCAAGTTGTTTCATAGAACCAGAATGTAAGAGTTCATTTCCTGAAATAGGATTTTGAATACTGTATGCTTAGTACTTGAACTAGAACCGCAGAATCAAAACAAATCAGCTTCTCACATTCTCACAGTGCTACAGTGCCTTTTTTGTCTTGGGGTGACCTGTGAAAATCCTTCACACAACATTTTATACTATGTTTAAAAGAAATATATACACTGAAATATGTAGGAAGTAGCACATGAAGCAGACATGTTTACATGAAAAATATCCACATGACGTACCACCTTAGTGCATTATTTTTGTATGTCATCACAGTGTGGCATCACAGTGTTATTCTGTTTTTCTTTTTTTTTCCCCAAAAACAAACTTTTGCCAACAATTACACTGTTTAAGTTATTAAAGTATGACACATCAACAATTTAATGGTTTACGGTTAGATTTAATGATGTGGGACATCTTCTATACAAAAATAATAAACACCTTCTGACAAGTCAGACAAGTCAAGATTTCAACCACGTTGTGTGATTATTATCTGATTTGCTAAATACAGGTAGAGTTCATTTTAAAGTCTGGTTCTGACAAAGGTGAAACTTATCATTCAAAGTCGTGTGAAAGAAATGCTGTCATCACAGACATTTTAACAGAACATATATAACTGTTTAGGATTGTCTCTGTCAATACAGAATATAGTAATCTAAAATTTAGATCAATTTCTGACATTTAATGTGTAAAGAATTCAAAGATTTAGACATTCATATGTCAGAGAACAGGACTTGAATGACAAGTGAACAAGTGTAAGTTGCCAGTGTATAGAAAGTGAATCCTATTCTAGACTTATGTATGTGAGTAAGCAAGAATAGGTGTATAAAAATAATTATAGTCAATATGGTGATTTAAACATTTGTTATAGTGGAAACTGCATAAAATGTATGTCAAAAATATCAGAAACCTTTTTATTTTGGCACTAAGTCAAGACAAGATGGTGAGTGGATTAAATAGAAATCCAACATGCCACAATACATTTAGTGAATTTCTGCTTCAGTTAGTTTCGTTATACATTTTACAGATTCTATTAATTGTTCCTATCAGCTCAATCAGTTGTTAATATGAACAAAACAGTCTCAGTGTAAAAAATAAGAACAATTTTTTTAATTAGTATTTGTATATAGTAGCTGATTTAGGTTAAATCTGAGTGACTGGAGATTGCTAATTAACAGGATTTCTAATCTAAAACTCAGTTAGAAAAACATAATTTCTGTATTAGCTTTACATTATGGGGACGGTGGATATAACACGTGAAGTTTCAGACCTAAGTGAGGACAAAAACATCTGGTTTACAGCAAACCAAACTAGCAAGAAGTTGACATTACACCAGCTTTGTTGTATTATTACTATTAATAATAAATGGAGTGTGTCTCTATTAATAATCCTATCTGCTAATTTTATGTAAGAAATTTGTATTTTTGCCGAAGAGTTTTTAAGGCCTTTAATGATCACTGAGGCAGTTATGGAGATACATTTTGACACTTTAACAATATGTGCAGTTTGCTGTAAAAAATAGTCCTTGGATGAGATGATAATGCCACTTTTGCATTCAGGTTATGTTTATAGACTCTCAGTGTTTTTCCAGCCAAAGTTGACAGTGTTTTGGAATCTTCTTGGTCTAGAGTGGTTTATGCTTCTTTTTCTTGCTAATTGACACACTCCATTTTTCAAGCATTTGCATCTACACTGCTTCTCTTACTTCCACCAGAGCTGGCAATAGAGTTGTCTATGAAGTTGGTTTATTTCACCTAATTATGATGGCTGCTGCTTTACACCACATTTAATTGTTCCCACAATGAAATGAGTCGCTATTTACCAACCCCCCACCCTCATCTCTCTCTCTCTCTCTCTCTCTCTCTCTCTCTCTCTCTCTCTCTCTCTCTCTCTCTCTCTCTTTATTTCCCATCTTACTCTCTCTCTTTCTTCCCTGCAGGAGGAAAAGAAAGAGCACCCAGGAGGATTGTGGGTCGTTCCTGCTGCCGCCTACACTGTGTTAATGAGGTGCCTTCGGGAAGGGGTAAGACTGCTGCGCTGTCCTCAGCATGGTGTGTGTGTTTTTTTTTTTTTGGTTTTTTTTTTTTTGGGACTGGGGAGTGGGGGATCTGCGTGATAATGAACCCTCTGCAGCCCCTACAGGCATTGTTTGCTAGCCGCAAGTCAAGGGTGTATGGCAGACTCAGTCATCAGTCAGTGCTGTCATACTCACACAACGCACCTGCAGCAGCATTTTCCAGTAATGTTTTTGCTTATCACCACAACACTGCTTAACGCATCCTGTGCTGTCTAACTGGCTGCACAGACCATTTTAAAGAGCTCAGTTCACTGTCCCCAAAAATCTTGCTCTTTTCCACTCTCACATACACATGGGGAAGGTGCACTTCCATACAGTTCTCTTGATATTCCAGATTGGCTATTTATTGACTAATTAGCAGGGGATGATTGGAAGGAATCATAGGAAGACAGGGGTAATAACTGCCACAGCTGGAGGCTTTTAAAATGAACAAATCTAGACAGAATTTGTTAGTAAAAACACACTGCAATGCTTCAGTATGAGGTAAAATTTTACAGTTATTTCCTCAGTTGATGGAAATCTCATTATTTGATTGATGTCTTCAAGTACTGGTTCAGCAGCTGCCAATTTTTGTACTGCTAGCCTGTCAGTAGCTATCAAAAGTTGTTTGCGCTCTCACACTTTGTATAAGTGCCCAAATTTAACCCACTACATTGCTTTCATTATTCTGTAGAGTTTGTAGGAGTAGCATTGCTGTGGGGTAAATATTCCTAAAGTTGTGGCCTATATGAAATGACTTTCTCATTACAGTGCTTGAGAAGTTCAAAGGTGAAACTCATGAAACTCTTACAGAAACTCACATTTAACACTCAGTAACTGTTTATTTGTCGAAAACGTAACCTGTGACTCCAGGCAATGAGCATTTTTGCCAACTAGTTTTCTCAAACCGAATTGCTACACAGTTCAAGGCTTTGTATACAGCTCTTAAATGCTTACTGGTAGATTATTTTTAGTATTACCTCTTCTGCTTTGTGTCAGGGTGTGTGTGTGAGGTGCTGGGGAGGCGCCCTGCAAATAAGGTGATTTGTTTCGCTGTGCACCCAGCATGCCATAATGAGAACATTAGCTGTGTACCTCTCTGTGCTGTGCTCTAACACCTTGACTAACTGTGTACTTGTGTTCCTGCAGGGGGAACAGAGTAGCACACTTCCATTCCAGGACAACTGATAAACTAGTCCATCTCATTGCAATAACAGCTCCAAGTAACTAGCAATGATCATTTTTACACTTAGCACCAATCTTATTTACTCACTTTTCTTGCTTCTTGCATTTTCTTAAGGGAACTTAGTTGTCTTAATGTTGACATAATAAGAAATGTTGTTTGAAATTTTGAATGAACTTATAATTTTGCTGGTTTTAAATAGGGACTTGGTGGCTCAGTAGTTAGTGGCTCAGAACTGCTGTGTGGTTGTGTGTTCAAATCAGGGTATTGTCAAGCTTTTACTGCTCTGGGGCAAGGCTCTGTTCAGCTCAACTGTACAGTAAGTTGCTTTGGATAAAACTAAGAATATGTTGATACGTATGCAGGTATTGGGTATTGTTCCGATACCATAGTCATTTATTCAAAGTAATAAAAATGTGTTGATTCCAAAATCTGATTCCAAGTACTATGCTGAGTAAGTCTAGCATTGATTGTCACACTAATGAACAGATGACACAAAATACAACATGGCAGTGTATTTTGTGTTGATTAATGATGACAATCAAAGCAAAACAGACTGCTAACTGTGCTCTGTAAAAATATAAAGAGAAGGCAATACAAAATCTTTCTACAGTAGAGTTCTGCAACTCGATCTTAGATGATCCAAAGTAACTAATATAGTTGGGTTTGCACTTCATCATATATTCAATTCAATTTAAATTTATTTGTATAGCACTTTTAACAATTGACATTGTCTCAAAGTAGCTTTACAGAACATAAACAAGATTAATATTAAATATATTTAAATGTGTTTGTATTTATCCACAATGAGCAAGTCTGAGGTGAGTCAGGTGACTGTGGCAAGGAAAAACTCCCTTAATGGTAAAGGAAGAAACCTTTAAGGGGAACCCATCCTCATTTGGGTGACGCAGGAGGGTGGGATTATACAGTAGATATACAGTCCGACAAATGTTGTATTGATGAGGAGGTTGTTGTCCTCAAAGACCACATGGAGTTGGCATCTACTCTTTAGTTATAGAGTCCAACTGGAGCTGGTAAATCTCTAGATGTACATGTGCCATGAACACTAGGTAAACCAAGGAAGCATGAACATTTTTAAATAAAATAAAACTTCTCAAAATTGTTTTAATCTCAATTATGTTTCTTATTTCTGTATCATTACTGAAAAGGACCAAGAACTTTGAACTGTAAGGAAAAAGTGCTGTAGATACATTCTTAGATGTATGAACTACGTATGTCAAATTAGTAAATGTATTAGTGCCAGTTGGCAATGGTGTGAAAACCTGTTCCTAAAGTACCTGGCACATTTTGTTCCTTCTGTGACACACCCACTGTTAATTTTCTGATAAATAATAGGTGTGTTAAAGAACAACAAAACCTGTAGGTTAGGGAGGCTCCAGGACAAAGGTTAGCAAAGTACTGTTGTACAGTAGAGTTCAAGAGAAATTGTAAGATAAATATTTTAATGTGAGACAGACCTATTTCTTTATTATGGGTTTCTAAATGGGTTGATGCAGACGGTTAATTGTAATGCCTATTAAAGGACCTGTTCTTTTTTTAAAAAGTGGATTTACTGAGGAAATAGGACATGCAGGTTTTAAGAAAAGTAAAGCAGTATCTTCAGAAATTCAGTATCATACAGTAAGTCTGTATTATTATGAACACCGTGTGCTTGAGGCTGGGATCGAGATAGAAAGACTTGTGATTTTAAGAAGAAAAAAAAGTGTGCTCAATCCACAGTGAATGATCTTAATTTAGAGTGAGAAGGGACTACAATGCGGAATGAATTCCAGGTCAGAGTGTCTGTGTGTGTGTCTGTGTGTGTGTCTGTGTGTGTCTGTGTGTGTGTCTGTGTGTGTGTGTGTGTGTGTGTGTGTGTGTGTGTGTGTGTGTGTGTGTGTGTGTGTGTGTGTGTGTGTGTGTGTGTGTGTGTGTGTGTGTGTGTCTGTGTGTGTCTGTGTGTGTCTGTGTGTCTGTGTGTGTGTGTGTGTGTGTGTGTGTGTGTGTGTGTGTGTGTGTGTGTGTATACATGATGAAAGGACTATATGCACTCATCCCTTAAGTGGCATGTATTAGAGCCCTAGGCTGAAACCAGGCATCACAGTATTTCTCCATTAAATATTTATAACACACCCACTCACACCGACAGTGTGAATATTCCATCTCCTGCTATCAGGCCTCTATGATATGATACCCCTACACTGTGCTGACCCTGCTATGACTCGGTATAATTATCAGTTCTGGGCTGTGGTATAGACCACTCAATCTGAGCTTCATCTGCTGTGTCATGTCATGCTATGGAACAAGCATCTTGACATTTTTAAAGAAGAGTCCCTGTTAAATCAGTCATCAGCTTTGCAGTATACACAGCATTAGGGCTTTTGATTTAGGAACAGATTGATACATGGTTGTGCAAGTTGCACTTTCTAATTACTGATTACACATATGATTAGATCCTGTCTTTACAGAGTAGTACACATTAATTCATTTCAAAACATACATAGTAGAATTTCATTAGCTAGCTTTAATGTAGATGTTTTTCAAGAAAGCTGACTTTAAAAAAGAATGATCTGTGCATATGCCATACTGTATCTGGTACATCTTAGGGTGATGTTTTGAGGCCACATTAGTGGTAATGAAAGTGTTTTTGGTTGTGTGATTGGCTGTGAGCGAGGATTAATGGAGTTAAGAGAGAGTTTTAGAGAGAGAGAGAGAGAGAGATCTAGAGAGAGAGACTAGACTAGTGCAGATGAAACATTGAGAGTAATGTAATGAAAGCACTAGCTGGCAAGACTGATTTACATAGCTTTTTATTTAGGCCAGGTGTGCTGCTCCTTCAGATGGACACAATTGCAGTCTCTGTCTATCTCGCTTTGTGTGTGTGTGTGTGTGTGTGTGTGTGTGTGTGTGTGTGTGTGTGTGTGTGTGTGTGTGTGTGTGTGTGTGTGTGTGTGTGTGTGTGTTTCTCTCTGCTCTACCTCTTAGACACCTAACACACACAAACACTCTATAGACCAACACTAATGGATTTATTTACTCTGGTTCGTTTTGTGTACCCACACGTATACATACACAAAATTGTCATGAATAGTACAGAGGTTTCGAATGGACTTGCTGCTGAATCGAGATAAACAATTTGCTAAAACAACTTAACTAACTGCATACTTCATAATGCCACACTGTTTTGTGTTGCTCAGTTTAATAATCACCTAACTTCTATTTTATGTCATCTGTAGCACAGTTTGAGTTTGTACAGAATTGCTGTGTTGGAAATAATTGCAGGTTGCCAAAATGTAGATAGGAATGAATAACTGGTGAAATATATATGGTTAAAGAGTTCATCTAGTGTCCCTAGTCTAGATTTCCTTGTATGCTTAGCAAAGTGTATAATCTGGATAACGGATCTCTTATATTCATGTTCTTACCCTATAAGAGGACTAATTCTTGATCACAATATTCCTGTGCAGTTTGACAGGCTGCAAATAGAGTTGTGAAATTAATGAAGCAGCTTCTTTTCCTAAGAGACACATTAAATATAATGAAAGCTATAAATAAATAATTTTGCAACAACTAACCTGCACATCCTATATGTAAGGAATAAACATATGTATTATAGGTGTACGCCTTACAAGAAAATAATCAGTGATTGTTTGTTGAACATTTACCACCTAATTATTCTCCTGTAAAAAATGTAACAAAAAACTTCTTTAGTTGTTTATAATTACATTTCAAGGTTATAAAGCTAGACAGAGTAGCTGCCTATTTAACTTTTTGTAGCATTTCAACAGTGATCAGCTCTCAATGTATTTATTGTGGTATATATCCTTTCTGGTAATGTTATATGCTAGAAGCATTGTGACTTGTTATACGAATGTTATACGCATAGAAGCATTTTAAACTACTACTTGGTCTCGTAACAGATAAGCCAGGAAGGTAGCTAGTTGGTATTTCTAGAAGGCAGCTAGGAGACTTTAAATAATTTAAAGTTTAGAGATGTGTGCAGTGTGCCCTGTAGACTGGCATCCCATCTAGGGTGTATTCCCACCTCATGCTCAGTGTTCCTGGGATAGACTAATAGATCCACCATGACCCTGATCAGGACAAAGTGCTAATGAATGAATGAAAAGCAAAGACACTACACTAACAGTTATCACACTTTGACCTGATCTGCTCAGTCAAACTAGGGCACAAAACATACTTTCGTTTATGATCTTAAAGGTTTGTGTAGAATCTGCTATTATTCAGCTGTGTACTTGCTGTAATATGTTAAGACATATTATGAGCAAAATACCCAATCCAACTTGTAATTTTACAGAATTAAAAATAATCCATGATAAATAACCCTAGCATTTAGTTCTCAATAAATTATTGTATTGTGTTTATAAATATATAAATGTGTCAAAATAATTAAAATATCATGTACCCGACCTTCAGCTGTGGACTAGCACACAGGAATGCTGATTCTGTAGATATGAATTTTGGGGGAAATACATAATTCTGGTAAACTTTGGCTTGAACATGGCCCTGGGCTAAAGTACAGCTGGAATGCTGAGAAGGTGAGTGAGTGTGAGTGAATGTGTGTGTGTGTGTGTGTGTGTGAGTGAATGTGTGTGTGTGTGTGTGTGTGTGTGTGTGTGTGTGTGTGTGTGTGTGTGAGTGAATGTGTGTGTGTGTGTGTGGGAGAGGGAGAGGGAGAGGGAGAGAGCTACAGAGGAAGTACCCTAGAGAATAGCTGTCCTCATCTTTTTTTCTCTTAATGTGTACTGTGTAACCCCAAACTCTGACACTGTATAGATTTGGGCTGTGCACTCACACGGGAGGTAGTGTATAAATAAACATATAGGCGACTCTCTATAGCGCTATGGTGCTTATGCTGTGTATGAGAAGTGGCTTTTTGATTGTTTCCTCTCATACAATATGTTTATCCAGAGGATGGGACTTAAGCAGCAAGTCAAAATGAGTGTTGTTTGTGATTTGAATATTTGAATTTGTGCACTATTAAATCTTATATGATCAGAGGAAAGCTTTGTTGTACACTCTGTAAATTGTCCATCACATACCTACTTAAAACTAATGGTCTTAAGGCAACATTATTTTTGAAGGGTTGTGGCATTTGGGTTAGTGTGTGAGACGATCCGTTCGGGTCATACTATGGAACGCTCCATTACTCCTCTGAGAGCACCCTTAAAGCATCTCATGTAGGCCGCACTACAAAGGCGTGCATGCTGCTGTTGTGCCACGGCATGCCCAGAATTGCCTCAGAATACATTTTGTTATGGAGGAACCTTGCATTTAAGAGTAGAGTTTTATTTTCTCTAGGTCCCACTTTTTCTGAAAAGGCAGATGTACCAAGAAAAAAATGCCTGCTCCACATCCCTGTTCCAAACTTGCCCTCCAGCAGGCTGTCAATCATTTTCTCTACGCTTTTCCTAAGCTTCAGCTCTAAAGTACCACTCTAACCTCTCCACAGAAACACTGAGTGGGCCAGAGTTAAAGCAGCAACTCTGGATGCAGCTTTCTTAGACTGTCTTTGCCCTTAACACATTAGTATTGCATTCGTGTGTTGTACTATACATGTGTGTTTTCAGCGCTCTGATGGGGCACTTTTATAAACTGACCTGAACCTAGTCTTTCCATCGAGACGAGATTTGCTGGTGTTATTGCAGTGAAAGCAGGCCGATTGCATCGGAATAATGCACAGAGTAACTGTGCCTCAAAGATATTTCCACATTGTGGTATTTTTCTTTATCCATGTGCTTGCTGCTTGTTGAATGCTCTTAAATCTTTAATTTCCACTCATTTCAGCCATGGAGAGATTTGCTCAAGGACAGAAGACTTAGAGACAAATACCAGCACAAATAAGTTTCTACTTGCTGGCCTTGGCTTTGCTTAGAAAAGTTCAGGAATTTATTCACTGAGAGCTGATGTTTTTTGAGGGAGTATATTCCCAATGATGTAATTGCATGAAACCTGGAAGCTGCTATATCTGCTGCTTTTATATTTACATATTACAATAGAGAGGAATGAAATCCTACAGATTTGAATGTAATACATTCTGTTTAGTTTTATTTTAGATCACATTAGAGAACTGAGCCTGTTGTTGCCCTCAGATGAAACATCTGATATTGCTCTTAATCATGAGAATGTGTAGATTTAGTAGTGTTTTTCAGTGAATGATTTAATAATAAAAATACTTTGGGTTGTACAAATGGTTCTTTTAAACCTGATAAAGTAACGTGTAAAAGATGATATATAAGAATCTTCTAACGTTTCATACAGGAGGAACTGGTGGTTAACCACATGGCAGCAAAGATCATTGAGAATGTATGTAGCACGCAGTCTCGCTGTGCTCAGGGATTTATCACAGCAGAAGTGGGACCTGCCCTCTGGTATCTGTTCACTCACTCGACTCTGGATGCACTGCGGGTCAGTGCTATGTCAGTAAGTAACACACTTTTCACTTTCTCTCAATCCAGAGCACATTATAGAGTAATTTGTGTGGATTCTCAGGCCCACATTCATTAACAAGAGTGTTATTGTTTTCCCCACACTCAAGGCTCTGTGCAGAATAACCCGTCACTCAACAGCAGCATTCCAGAGTGTTATTGACAAGGTTGGATTACCCAGCATCCTCAGCTGCTTAGTGTCAGGAATCAGCCGTGTGCAGCAGCACATGCTCACCATGTTCGCCGCCATGTTGGCATCTGGAGCACACTTACACAGACTAACACAGGACAGAGTATGTATACGCGCACACACACACACTGTTAAAGCGTCTAACTGTAAGTAGTGCTTATAATAATAACTAAACTGCAAGGAGTTTAGAATATTAACACTTATAGCTACACAATGTCAGTAAAGCTAAAACCAGATGCATGTCAACTAAACAAACTAGTGAAATAACATTGTCCAGATAGTACACAGTTTCGCCCAACTCTTCTGTAGAAATTATTATTAAATTAAAACAACTGTATATTAATTGGTTTCTGGGTTCTAATACGCATTATGCTGTCATTATTATTAATTCATAGAATTTTTTTGTTAATTCAGTATGCATACTCAAAAGAAATGGAGGCTGCTGCTTGGCAAAAATAATACACATTAATATTGCATTTGTAGTATTTCCAACAGGAACAAATTGATGTCTGGTATTCATCAAGAAATTGTGTTGGTTAATATTTGATGTATGATATTCTTATCCAATATGGGAGGGATTGGGTTTTGATTTGGAATATGTGTACATTGCATTTTAAATTTCATTAATGACTATTGACTGTGTAGTTGCACTGGAAATCTGAGAGTTAGGAAAATGAAACCTTTGTGGGAAGATATTGACAGTGAAAACGAAACTTACCCATTCTATCCAGAAGAGCTCATACTGCGTCGTCTTGACATGGATTGCTGAGGCATCACCTTTTATTTATTTATTTATTATTATTATTTATTAATAGCTTTTTAGTTGTAGTCAGCTTTGCTGAACACCTCAGTGCAATGCATGCTCAACTCATTGCACCACGAAGATTTCTGTAGTGTACCACTGACTATGAAATGGTTGAATTCAGGTTAATACTTAATTTTCTTTTCTTAGGTATTTCAGAAATGACCAAAAACTAATAATCTTCAAAAGCACAGAATACATGAAATTGTTTTGCAGGCTTTGGAAAAGTACAATTACAAATCCACCTTTACATTTTTAATATCATTAACTTTATAATGGTTTCACTCACAAGTAGCTTGCAAATCAAAGAAAATAATCCCAAAAAGTGAAAACACCACACTGCTACTGGCTGTTGCCTCTCACAGTCTTCCTCACTTGCTCAGATGGCTAATTGGCCATTAGTACTGATACAGTTACTGCTTGGCTAGTCTGTTAAAAGAATGTTATCTACCACAGCTGGATGCAAACTCTTTTACTCACTTATCTTCTCTGGTCATATATTCACATGATGTTAGATCTTATAAATTGATCTTGAGCTTTTTGAAGTAATAGTTGTTAGTCTATTAATTACGTCAACAGAAATTTTGTAATTAAAAATATTATGGCAATTGAAATTTTTAGTGGTTAGGGCGCCTTACCATTAGTGCCAGTATACCAGTGCTATTAGAAATATAAAAAAATATATTAGTGCTATTAAAATCTATGCATATTTACGTATTCTTCAAATGCCATTGACATTTATTTGTCAAAGTTGAACAAGCACTACTTTGAGGCCATGGAAAAAGAATCTGCATCTGAAACATGAATCTGTCAAATGTCAAAAATGATGACACAACTTTTAATTAGTACCAAAAAAACGATTTGAGACTTTTTTATTAGAACATCCACAATTGACTAGAGATGACAAATTTCATCCTTAAAGCAGTATAAGTATTTCACTGGGTCAAAGTTTGCCCATTTATACCATGGGGAAAATCAAATTCCTTCTTAGGAACAAAGATAAATGTACCACAAGAACCTGTTCAAACACATGTATGCAAATATAACAATTTTAAACTTGACAAAACAATATATTCAGTCTCGGGTATGATTGAACATTAATCAAAAAATTGTATAACTTTCAAATGGTTAAACTGAACCTCAAGATAAGGCTAAATGAATCGGTGTAGGATTTGGGTATCAGATACCAAAGATTGTATATCTGTTATTAAGAGGAGCCCTAAATTGCCATGGCTTGAAAGAATAAAAAAAGCCTACTCCAAGACCAGCATTAATACAAAACAGACCAAGGTTTGCAGGTAATCACCAGTCCTTAAGTGGGTGGAGTGTTCTGTCTTGAGATGAAACAGAAATGAATGTGTTTGGACATGATCAGTGCTATATACTGTATGGAGGAAAAGGCTTTTAATCTGAGGCTTTTTATCTGAAGAATACTTTCACAACAGGACCTTAAGCATATCTCTACAGTTATAACAAAATGGCTAACAACAACAGAGAGAAACTACTTTGACCCAGTGAAAATCAGATATAGAAATAAAAGCTAAAATAAATCTGAGACTTAGCTATTATTTTCAAAATACATCTTATGGAAATAAAGTCGATTTTCTAATTGACAGAAAACATATCAGGTCAGATTTGACAACATATAGCTTTGTTGAATAAGACCCATTATATTTCCGAACATCAGGTTTTCTACACTATTAAGTCATCAGTTAAGTCATTTTTCAGTTTGTCAAGATTGTCAGAAACACTAATCTGCCCTGTAGCTGTTCTGTGGTTCAGTGGCTCTATTCCCTTTGGGGAAGGGGCTTTATATGCCAAGTTGATCTGGTACCTCCTATGGTATGACAACTGGCTTAATTCACATCGGAGGAGACATATATTCATATTTCTAAACCCACTTCGACATCTACACCATTGCAAAGGATCTATGACTGTGCAAATTAAAAAAAAAAGGAGATGAGAAACAGGGATTCATTAGGAATGCATAGATATAAAGCCTCACTCTTCCATAGCAGCCACAGCGTTCTTCCAGTGTTCTCTACACAGACATAGTTTTAGGATGAATATTATTTCCTCAATCACCTGTTGCAAATACGTCCTTGTTAGCTGATTCAAGCAACTCAAATTTACAGTGGATAGATAACAGTTGGTTTATTGCTGCAGCCAGCAGCTGGAGTTCAGAACTAACAAAATTATTTTGTTGGACCATGTTAAATCTGATGCAATGTGTATCACATTTTCTGGGTAACTTCAAACTTTTTAAGAAACTTAATAAATGCAGAAAGATGTAAAAGAAAGAAGAGAACAAGAAAGGAAAGTGCTGAGCATATAGAAATAATATTTCAGTAATGGTCAAATAAGTCAAACTGTTGCTCTTCCACATTATGTATTTCTGTATAACTCTTTGTGTTAATTGCTTAGTCTGTGCTTAAATACTGAAGGACAACCTTAGAGTGATTTCATTTGCCGAAGAAGCTGATCAATTGGAAAATGGGCTGTAGACATTGATTTAAACCCTACTATATAATGCCTTTGAGGCTGCCTGTGATGAACAGTGGTAATTTTCTTTGACCTGCAGCCATTTGTATGTAAATTTCAAATTTGACCTGGGATTTAAAAAATACACAGGAGTGCATGTCTTTGGAGTGGAAAAAACTTACTGCTTCACTTCTGCACCAATTATAAATCGCTATAGATTTCTCTGCTTAATTCCCCTGACAAATAAAAGGCCAGCGCAGCATGTGTTTATTCATGCATTGTATCGCCTAGAATTTAAATTTCAATGAAGCACCGGGCGACACAGCTAATTGGGTAAAGATGTGCAACAGTCTCCGAGTGCAGCTTGAAAATACTGTTGATGTATTACAATTCATTCAAGGCATTGATGATTTTGAAATTAATTAACTCCCATTCTTATATCATATTTAATCACAATGTGCAGAATGTTTTTCTTTTGACCATTGTATTCAATTAAGCAGATGGAGAAAGCTAATCAATTCTTCCTCGTTTGCTGCCACTAAGTGCTGTGGAACTCATTAGCTTATTAACCTCTATTTCATGTCAAGTGTAGTTTGGGGACTTTGCAGTTCCTTCTAGCACCTTATAGTGTAAGTGATCTCACTCGTCAAATTGCTGTCCAACAATATGGCTTGTACACAAAGAAATGTCCAGAGACTTTCAGTCAAATAGCAGTATTTTTTTAATGAAGCTCAGTTGAATGGCTTTACAGGACTTTGTTGTGAAGATAATCCGTTCTCTGGAGAGTCCATCTTCAGTCATCCGAGCCAAGGCCTTTCTGGTGCTCCTGCAAGTTCTCATGAATAACCGGGAGTTTCTACTGCTGTGCTGCAACTCCAGGTAATGAGCAGTTTTTGACAATTACAAGATATGTTGTGCATGTACTTTATAATATATTAGTTGTTATTTGTTCTGGCTTTCTTGACCGACAGATCCCTAAATGTCCTTTTACCTGAAACCTATATATCTAAAGTATAACTATTAAACTTCATGTTCATAAAGTCCATCTTTACATAAAACTTTTTCATTACAAAAATCAGATGGCATTTCATACAAGATCACACTATTTTGTTCGGCAACGGTATTTAATCTGTGAGCTGCTATGACAAAAGTATGTCATGTCAACCATATAAAGTTGAATCAATTAAATTTTTTTCTGTTTTTATGGATTAAAAATGAAGCAAAATGATCTGCTGATTACTATTAACATGATATATATTAACTCATATACTATTAGATAAACTTAGATATTATATAGTCTAGAATCTAAACTCCCATCACTGATGACTTTTAATCCTTTATTTTAAACGTGTAGATGAAAGCTATCCTATAAAAATATTTTGTATTATTTCCCTCAAGCAAAAAAAAAAGTCAGTGCATTTCTTATTGATAAATAAACAGAGGTGGTTTCTTTTATACGCAATTAATTTGAACACGTATACAGAACGTGTTGCTCAGTACATTATCTGACCTCAGTCCTGTTTAATAAATAATGTAAATCATGACCACCATCCATTATGTTTATGTAAGAAATAAACCATGAAGATGGAAGTAGTGCTGTCTTTACTGGGCTTATAGAAAGTTTAAGAGCTTGAATAGTTTTGTGTGATTTCTCACGGCCATGGCAGAGTTGAAAAAGTTCAACAGAGGCTCTAGATTTTATATGAAAGAAATTCTTAATGTTATTGATTTGGCCTTGGATACAGAATGTGCTGTTATTGGACAATAATCCACGACGAAATGAATTATTTTTATATAACCACATCTCACAGTATTTTATTTCTCATTATATCATGCCAATCTATTAATGAGTGAGTTATGAGTATTTGAGTTAACCTTATATGTTATGGAATGTCCATGAGACAAGTTACTTTAAAAGCTATAAACAGTCTTTCCTCACTAACCTCGTTTTTGGTCTCTCTTGAAGTTAATAAGAAGAAAAATGCAGTTTGTCATTTAACTGATAAACCGAAACGCCCAAACTCCTCTTTCCTGAATAGTAGCCTGCGGCATAAAATACACTGACTGCTACAAAGCGTTGACACTCAAGTCTCCTTGCATAAATGTTAAATAAATGTCTCTTAAAGAAAAAGCTTTAGCATATCAATGATTATACATGGTTCTTTTTATATCATATAATGAAGTTTGCTTGATTTTTTTTAATACATTTCTATGAATGCACAACTACGCACAACACATCTAAAATCTTGAAGAGACTGAATAACGTGTTTATATTAACGCGGTTTATTATTAGATTAGATTATGTAGAGCATCCACCATAGGTGTAACTGTGAAGGAGCAAGTATTATTAGAAACCAAATGTTATCGAAAACTAGTCAACACTCTCTATCTAATTCGATCTGAGGATTTAGAAGTATTGTGGTATAAATCACCACACCATCTACACTTTTCTGGTTTGCCTGCCTGTTGTTTTCTTTTCCTTCCCCAAATTTCCAATCATCTCTGGTGCAGTGGGTTAGAGCTGACCCTATTCTCAATCTCCCACAGTGATAGCAGCTTTCTCCCAACTTTCATAAACACTTCCCTAATTAGCTCGGCAATGTTGGCTACACTTTCTGCAGACGTGTCAGTCTAGATGCATTCTGCCCAGCATCTCCCTGCTCTGAGACAGATGAGTGTATTCAGAGCCAACTGAAATGTGTCTAATTTCTGGACGATCTGTGAAAATGGAAGTAGTGCTGTCTGTTCCGGGCTTATAGGAAGTTTAAGAGCTTGAATAGTTTTTGTGTCTCATCTATCACTGCCTGTGATGGCCAAAGCAAAGTAGGCCAAGTGCAACAGAAGCTCCAGATTTTAAGTGAAAGAAATCCTTAATGTTGTTGATTTGGCCTTGGTTAGAGAAAGCCTTGCTGTTGGCTTTTTGTACCTAATCTGCCAAATTCCTTTGGGAAGAGAATTCTTTTTTTTTATTATTTATTGCCATGTAGAGTCTGAGGTATCAGTCAGGCATTTCCATCAATCTTAGTCATTGATGCTAGAGAATTCCTTTAGGATTCCAATTACATCTCCATGCCTGTTGAGCTGCCTGCATATGTCCCAGCACACAGGGAAAGTAATTTACTGTGAAGGTCCCTGTTCTTTCTCCTCATTTCGATGTTTTTTTGGTCAGGTGACGTAGTGTCCTCCAGGCAGTGTCTGACTAATAAAGGCCTGCTTGATCCTGATGTGTTACTATAATATCCATGAATTTTCATGTTCTCACTTTCTGCTTTCCATTTGATACTAAAACAGCCAGATGATAGCCTGCATTGTGCAACATAAATGCCTATTAGAATGGAGGGAATATTACCAAGGGCTAATTTAGTGCGCTTGTGGCATAAATAACATGTTCGCTCCAGCCCTGTCACTATTTGAAGGATAGCAGTATTGTACTTTGCAAGGGCATGCAACAGTAATATTTCATTTGATCCTCTCATGCTTGTCATTGTAGTTAGATTAAATTAAAGTCACTACTTACTGGGCTGGATAAACTTGTCCTAAAATTGTAGTGATCACATGGCAGTAGAGAAAACTGTGCATTCCATATTAATATGCAGTATTAGCATGGACTTGGAGAATAAAATAATGCACTAACATTGGTTAACTGGGTTAACTGGCAATCAGTTAAAAATGACTTGAACCAAATCATCTTGAACAAAACACACTTTCTCTCTGAAGTACTGTACACACCAGATATTGAAATTGGAGCATTGCTTTGGGGTGTTTTGGGCCTGAACTCTAGAGTTCAGACTTAAAAAAATGTCAGTGACTTCCGGATCCATCCATCCAACAAACCATTCATCCATCCGTCTTTTGTTTTGAACATTTGTTTATTCATTTTCTTTAAATATTTAAAGTTATTTCAAGTTAAATATTTTTAAAGGTTTAATAAGTTTATATTGTGTCAGGTCTAAAGATATATTGCATTTTTTTGAGTAAATATAAATAGGACTTTTATGTGATTTCAGTTTAGTTAATTATTTTTTCATTAAATGTGTAGTTTTGGCTTTGTCTATAACGTGCTTTGAATCTGCACCAACATATTAGTTGTTTCCTTCTCACAGTTCAGTTCCAAGTTGTAATTACTTGGATGTCTCCCAAGCGTCCAGATTATTTCATCTTCGCCTGTTTTTTGTTTTTATGCCATTGCTCTATTATTCCCTCTTTGAGCACCTGACTCATGTTGAGTCTGTTAGTGCGATTATTTACAATATTTCCTTTAGTCTGTTTTTGCTAATCTTGTTGGTTTCTTAAACTTCTCCTCTCCTCTGTTCCATTTCAGTCTAATTTATTGCTGGATTCTCTTCACTGTGAGGCTCAAGCTACTCTGTGCAATTTTCTGTCTGATTGCATTTTCATCTGTGTCTAATTTGAAAGATGCATTTTATCACAACACTGTGTGAGTGTGTGTGAGTGTGTGAGTGTATGTGAGTGTGTGTGTGTGTGTGTGTGTGTGTGTGTCAGAGACAGACAGTGAGACAGAGTGAATGTGAAGGCTGTGACTGTCTTGTCTGACAGGGAAAAGTTGAGGTACTTATTGAGTAGAAGTGCGCTGTGCTGGATGGGAACAAGCTAATTAACAGTTTCTCTTAATAAGTGTGAGCCTCTAGACTGCTGCAAGCTGTCTGTTCTGGAGCTGTGATTCTCATAGGCTTTACACGGCACATTCTCACCCCGGCCTTACATTCTCACCTTCCTAAAGAAAAATGGTTGACGCAAAGCAGTCCTCAACAGCCTGGATATTTTAATAAACTCATTATGATGTGCTGAAATGATGTGACAAGCACCTAACTTAAATCTGCATGCAATCATTTTAGCTCTGTGATATTTGATATTATTTTGTTTGAATTTTTGAAGACGAATAGGTTGAAGCACAGTGATCTAGGATTTTTGATCTTGATTGTAAATTCTGGCTTTTCTGGAAATGGTCTATAAGTAAATTAGATGACTACAGTGTCATGTGGAATAACGTGACAAGTGAACTAAAATTTCTAGGTAGCAAAGTGACGGTGGAGATAAGGCAAATTATAAGTAGGTGGTGATATGCTACTGTAAATTGTATTGAGATGTATCTATGTGCCTACAATCCTTGACAACACCTGGTGGATGAGTGATACATGGCTGCAGGTTTTAATGATCTCACGTATATGATTCTGCTGTAGCACATTAGTTCTGGTGCTGCAAGTTGCCTTCAGATACTACATAATTAGTGTGTTCTGCTAGTATCACGTGAGCTCAATATAAATACTTGGAAGACAGCATTTGTTATAGCTCATACCTTGAACAAACAGCATCATGCAAACAAGCAAGTCTGGGACAAAGTTCTGGAAAAGTATTAATCAGGGTTTCGTTGTAAAAATATATCAAACTTTAAACATCCCACTGAGCACCATTATATCCATTATTGTAAAATGAAAAGAATATGACACAATCACAATTCTGCCTAGAGTAGGTCAATGACTGGGGAAAGAGAGGAATAGTCAGAACCAACCAAGAGGCCAAGGGTAACTCTAAAGGAGCTGGCAAGAACCACTCAGATGGGAGATGTTGTTTATGGAACAACTAGCCTGGATACTACACAAAGCTAGGCCTTATTATGGAAGAGGGGGGGGGGCCTTATGAGTTTGCCAAAGGCATGTTGGAAAAAGCAAAAATGTGCGGGGGGATTCCTGATCTAATGAGACCAAAATTGAACATTTTGGCATAAAGTACTGTTTGGATGAAACCCAAAACCATCCCCATAGTGAAGTATGGTGGTGGTAGCATTGTGTTGTGTGATATATTGATCAACAGGGCCTGGGAAACTGATCAGGGTTGAGAGAAAGGTGTATGAAGCTAAACACAGAGCAGTCTTAGAAGAATTCATCTGGGTTGAGGGTGGACCTCAGATTCATATATTAACCTAAACTAGAGTGGTTCAAAACCAAGAACCTGAACGAGTTGGAATAACCCAGTCAAAGCTCACACCTTAACTAATTTGAGGATCTGTGGCAAGATTTGAAAGTTCACCAACATTGTTCATCCAGTCTGACAAATTCTGCAACTTTGTCAAAGTGAATGGGCAAAAATATGTGAAAACAGATGATAAGAGACATATCCCACATGATTTTCAGCTTGGGAGTGAATATGTATGCAACCAAAGAGTGTTTGCTATTATATTAATTTGTTTAAACCTGTTCTTGGTCAGTTTTATTATCATAGAATGCTTTCACATAGTCACACTTTTATCAATGATGTTCTTTTTACTGCATTGACTCCAGAGACACCAAATGCTCATCTATAATATTGACCAAAGTAGTCTTTCCCAAAGTATTGAAATACAGAGAAGGTAAAGTTTTTGACTTTCTTTTGTCCTTTCCACTTCAAAATAAATTAATACTTTCATATTAAACATGTTCAGCGTTCAGGAACACAGACACACACACAGACACACACATTTCACATTTTAATATTCCGCATTTCACAGTGTACCTTGTTTATTTTCTATGAAGCTCTACTGACTCACCACCATCCCATTTCAATCCTGTCCTCTCTCAGGGCATAGAGTGTAATTGATGAAATGCATCTTCTGTGTTCGCAAGAATCATTCCATGGATGTGTGTCTCTGAATAATAATGTTGTTCTGACCATTCTCTTTTAGGTTAGTGATGTACATTGAGAGAGACACCCGAAAGGCCGCACAAGGGAAGGAGCAACAAAGTGGCAATGAATATCTGTCAAAATGCCTGGCCCTGTTCATCCGTCACACAGTGCAGGAGCTGCCAGCTATCCTTGGTAAATCAATCACATTACACCCAAAAAAAGAGAGCCAGGGAGAGGAAAGTAGGGAGAATGGAGATGAGATGGGGACAGGAAAGCAAGTATACACAGGCAGCGGGTGGTGGTGAAATGCATGATGTGAGAAAAGGAGTGACTGAAGGAGAACGAGTCAAGGGCAGATGAGGGTTGAAGAGAATGAGCATCAATTACTTCAGAGTCTAATTTGATCTGTCTCTCTTTTTAATTACCTTTCTGATTGTATTTGGGAGCACAAGGCCAAATATTGATCTTTTCCTGCAGTTTCATTTGTAAATCAGTGTTGTTACTTCCCTATAACTGCTTCAGACTGGTTTCTGTTGTACTAGAGGCAAGTTAAGCCGTGAGCAGGTGGATGTGGACACCACACATCTGCGAGACAGATGTCAACAGCAGGGCTCTTAGGAGGAGAGTCATTTGTCTTTTCAGTCTGCTGCTGCTTTATAAGATTGGAAATTATATCCTACCTTTGTTTCTCTTGGTTTTCTGCAGATGACATCCTGACAGCATTAGGGAGCATTGTGGGAAGGAAGCACCCCTCCAATGCCCAGACACGTCAGCTCAAACAAAACCTTCCAATGACTGCTGTAGTGCTGAACCTACTTTCCTCACAGGTGTGTGGAGGGATGGGAAAATGAATATTGATGCTCAGGCCACACGCATTTTATGCAAGCCCTTAACATTCTGCTTTTATTTGGGACATGCCTCTATGATTTTTAATGTGTTTAATTGGTTTGTAGGTATTTTTTTAACTCGATACACAAAATGTTGTATACGTCAATACTCACAATTCATTCTTAAATATGATTAGTCAAGTGTTGACTAAATTTCTATAACAGACGGCTCTGACAGTAGCATTGGGTCTGATATTAAAATGCTTGGTCAAATACGTTTCTATAATAACAGCAAATTCACGTCGACGTGTATGGAAAAGGCTCATATAATTTGATCCTAAAAAACTGTATATGCTGACATTTATTTAACATTTCTATTTCAGTGGTTTGAGGTAAAGTTTTCTTTTGTCATTTTCGTCATGGCAAACTTCTTCAGGATAGAAGAGTTTGCGTTTTGTATTTTCTTTGTATAAATATATTTATATACAGAAGCTAAATTTTTTCATTTAGAGCAACTAGAGAAAAAACCAAAGGGCGTTAATGAAACGAAATGGTAATGCTAATGGGAACTAACTTGCAGACATTACACAGCATTAAAGACACATAAAAAAATATTAAATAAAGTATGTCGTTCTGTAATAAATAAATTCAAAATAACTGACAAATTGTGGTATAAGAGGAATAATACACTTTAAGACATTATTGGAAAATAATAAATATTATGTGGTAATTGGCTGCATCCGCCCCCCCCCCCCTCATTTATTTTGAGGGTTTTTTTTTTTTTTTTTTTTTTTTTTTTTTTTCACAGTGTGGTGTCCTGCATTAAAGGTTCATCTATATTCCTGCAGTCACACTTAAACACTCGTATTATGATTATGATTTAACTAATGGTGCAAAATTGGATTTATGGCTTACATACTCCATCAAGCTGAAATGAACTTGAATGAATCTTTGTCTAACTCTGTGAGTTGTCACTTAGTGAGTCAATGAGTCGATTAAATCTGTATCTCTATTTGGCCATGATTTACCATTTTGACAGGACCTCAATAAACAGGCAAATTGTGTGGTTTGGTTTTGGGGTTAATAGCTTGTCACTCTGATGCAATTAGCTTATTTCAGGAGTTGACACTGTGATATCTATGAACAAAGAGCTACAGTTGTCATTAATGACAAGGTTTCTGTATGTGCCTGCCTGTATGGTGAGGGAGGTGGCATTGATGTAGAATTATTTATGTGTTCACACAAGTCTCTGATCGATCTGCATTAAATAATTTTCTGGTGGTGTTCATGGCTCAGGGGCTTTGCTGGCCTCTTTTTCCCTAAAGCACTGAGGAAAGATGCAGCCTTTATAATATGTATTTGTGTGTTGAGTGGGTTTAGGGGTGGGGGTTGATGTAGCTACATTTCATTAAAAAAATAAGGTCACTTTTTTTGCCACATGTTCCACAACATTTAATGCAAAATTCAATCAAATGGTTAAAATTAATTTTAAATTAAATGGTTAACCAGCACAATATGTCATAAATAAATTAACATTAATAGTGCTGTTTCACAGAAAAAAAAATAATAAAAAGCAAATTTTAAGTATTAAGAATGTACTTTTCTACAATATACGGTATTGTAAATGACAAGGCCAATTGTATTGTTTTTGATATAAACTGACGACACAAGGGTTTGTGATCAAAAAATGTAAAATACAAAATTTGTATTTCCTGATAGTTACATCTAGATGTTTTGAACAACTTGGAACATGGTACCTTTTTATTTGATCAAATAATCAAAATTATTGGAACATGTGACTGTCAGGAGTTGCTGTTGCTCTCCAGTTGTGCTCTGTTAGACTGACTGCACTGTTTACACTTGTTTTGATCCCTGGGCTTTCAATTGTGAAGACTGCATTTGTCGTTAAAATGGATAAACCAACATGAAGATCAGAGAGCTGTTTATTTGGGGGGAAAGCAAGCCAGTTTGAAATTGAGAAAGGAGGGAAACTCTTTTAGGGCCACCAAACAAAATTGAGCATAATCAGTACAATAATGTGGAATGGTCAGTGGAAAAAAATATCACTGGTCAATGATCAACCAGTCAATGAGCAGGTCTGCCAAGGTATGCACAGCAGTTGAGGACAGAAACATTGTGAGAGCTGTGAAGATATCCGTGAGATTACAAACCTACAAACCTCCACAGGGCATCACAATTCACTGTTTGTGAAACACTTCAACATCAGAAATATAGAGTCCATACCACAAAATACAAATACTCATCAGCAGTAAGATCAGAAGACAGATTGGAATTAAAAAAAAATTCAGGGATGTGCTACAAAGGTTCATTTGTTTTTCTTGTTGGTTTGAATTGGATTATTTATTATGCGAATAGTATCTGTGTTAGTGAAAATTTGTGCTTACATTTGTCCATCCATACATTCATGTCAGGGACCCAATGTCCAATCTCATCTGTCTCTCATCATCTCTGTGGACTGTTGCAAAGCTGACAGCAAAAACACAAAGCATTCATCAGTCGCTAGGGTCATACTGCAGGTCAGCTGCGCTGTGACTAGCATACCACAAAGCTTCAGTCTCTTACTGACAGCAGCTTGACTTCTTCATCCCCTCAGCAGCCATGACCTTTCTACCTCTATCATCATCTCAATACTGCAAGTACACGCCTGAGCTCCCTCAGCCTTGTGTCTCACAGCACGCCTCCATCTCTGTCACACCAAATCCCTCACTGGAGCTTTGGCAGCATCTCAGAAGTTGTGAGAATGTGTTGACTGTTAGATGACAGCACCATGAGGCATTATTAAGACTGTTCTTGATTCCTTATGACTGTTAGACTGGTGTTCCATAGGGAAGTTGAGCAAATTTAGACTCTGTAGAATAAGAATCTGCTAGTTATATAAGTAACATCTAATGTAATATCATCAAAAGCGGATCTCAATCAGGGAATTAGATTGATATAAGTTTTGTAGATTTGTTAGAACTTGATTTTATTCATTAATTATTTATTTTACACTCTGAAACTGCAACCTATGATTCACCAGTAGATATTACTATGGTACAGTATTGTACTGTATTGGTTTATGATGCAGTTACTTCAGCTGGATGACTGAGACTTTATGCAGTCATAAAGATATTTTGTGTAATAGAGAATCATTGAAGGGGAGTTGCTATCTAATCTGAATGATTTGATTTGGCAGATCTTCAGGCCTCAGGTGGTGAATGAAGAGTTTCTTATCAAATTTGGAGCACTCCTGGTGAGTGCATATACTCATTAAAAAGGTGTGATCTAAACATATACATGTACACCTTGTTAAGATGTGTGTTGTCATTCCCTCTATCTTTTCTTTTTCATTTTTGGAAAGAATCACATAACATCCATCGACAGCAATGAGACGAATTTGGGAAGTTCCTTTGGTAAGATTTTCATCTCATTTGTTATTAAATGAATACTTCTTTGGCTATAGGTGATGATGTGATTAGCAGAAGTGTTCAATACTTTACCAATAAACTGACCTTTTCCTTTGTGCAGGGCCAACAGCATCTGAGGAGTTGATAAGAAACACCCTGTCAGCAGTAGAGGCCATTTCTCTGCACTCATCCCTTCTAAGCCGCTACCACTGCACTGTGAGTAACGTGAAGTATACACACTCAGACACAGTGTAATGGGACTAAAACTACATTTTGAATACTCAAGTAACCAAGACCACAAACTCTACATTGCAATACTCAAATATAAAGTAGATATTTATTAATATATGTAGATAATAACTATTTATTATTCAATCATATTCAAACAAGTGTAGATAAAAAGAATAACTTGTTCTTTAAAAGGACTCAGTGATTTATCTTGGTGATCTTATGAAATCCATTTTTGTCACCCAACTGAAATATTGATGCTGAAGATTGTGATGAATAGCCTTGAAACTATTGAAGCGTTTAACAGCAAAGCTAGTATATGTAGATATTGTATAAAATATGAATAAAGGAAATGCTCTGGGTCTGTAGAGTGAGAGACTATACTAGCCATAGGTGTTTGTCTAATGAGTCTAGTATATCATTTATCATACTCAGTTGACTAAAGTGTCTTTTATCTTTAGAGGAGACTGGTTTCACTCACAGTACATAAGTAGCGAAATCTAGTTCAGTTTTCAGTGAACACTTCTGATGGTGGGAAAAATGTTAAGCCTTTTACATCATTACAATTAAATGTGTTATAGTGTGATAGAGAGAAAACAACTGTCTGAAACGTGTGGTTCTGTTCTCAAAACGCACCTTCCATGAACTTTAATTTTAGATTTTGAGTTTATTCGGGCTGCAAATTGTGAAAATAAAATGTTGAGCTGCTGTCATTATTTTAACTTAATGTCATTATTCAGTGTAACTTTTTATGATTTCACAATGTCATTATAATTTTGTGCAGTATTTAGTAAGCTGCATTAATTGGAATCCATGAATTCATATCGTAATATCAAATTTTTCCTAATATATAAAAAACATTTAAGTCAAATGTTTAATGGCATAATGGCATTACCTTGAAATGCGTTTAGGTGACAACCGAGTACAGTAGGTACAGTAGCATTGCTTCTCAGCTCCTGGTCCAGAGTTTGACTGTGAGCTCTGAGGTCTGTTTTCCCCTTAGGTTAAACATTTGCATAGGTTTACTTTGGGTTCTCTGGTTTCCAACCACTGTCTAACTAAACCTGCTGGTAAGTGAACTGGCTATGGTAAATTGCCCTAATGGACTGTGATATCACATGGCATCAATTCATGTGCTATACAGTCATAGTCATTGTTGCTGTTGCTGTTTAGTTCTATTTATTTAAACAAAAAGAAAGTTTCAAATATAAAGCATTCTTAGTAGAAGTGCATTTTTTCTTCAAAAATATTAAATACAATCAATATCAGTTAAGACCGGTCCATATTTTCTGCCCCTAATCTTTAATGAAAGAACATTCTGATCAACAAAAGATGTAAGAACTCTTCTTACTTTTTATATAATTGAAGTAACATTTTTTTTAATGCTGCTTTGAACCTACCTGGAAGTCATATTCTATAGAGCTCCAATAAACACATTCACTGTACTGTACACTCTTATGGGAGTAGGATAGGGCATTTATTTTTTTAGTTCTTTATTGTTCCAGTATGGATGTAAGCATACTGTAGGATTCTTTTACACAGCATACGATCTTAACACTGAGGCCCAGCTTCCCACTGGCCAGCACAACTGTTCTTACTGACTGCAGACAACAGAAAATCACAATTTACACCGCAGTGGTCAGCAATGTGGAGTTTTTTCTATCTGTCTGAGGCTTTATTTTAATGATATTCTTTTGGTAGAAGCAACACATTAGGAGCTTTGAGAGGAAGCAGTCTGCAGATACACTATGATAGGAGAAGGTGCCTTAATTACAGAACGCCAGAAATCATTAAACCCCATTCCACACTGTCAGTGCTAGCTTTCATGGAGACACACACAGTAAAGACTAAGCATGATGATTATTTGCAAAAGATTTGCATAAACCTTAATTCTGTGCAAAATTACAGTAAATTAAAGCTACTTTATATGAATTATGGGCTGTTTGTTTTTGAAACCTGTGACATGCAACACTTTCTTTAGAAAGACTTTTTTTTTTAATGGATTTTCTTGCCATTTGTTTTTCATGGAATGGAAACCTTTGTATGAGAAATGCCCATAGCTATCCACATTAAGCTACCTGTATGCAACCTTTGTTCCTATGGAGGCGATTCTAGTTCGTAATGATCATAAACCCAATTGTAATTTTCAAAAATAGCTGGCGTAAGGCATTTCATTGTAATGGACTCTACATGATCAAAGGGGCATGAGCTGACATCACATTTCCATGCAAATTGGAGCTCCCCTGAGTTCTCTCACTTTTTGCCTCTAGCTGCTTTTGCCAGAATCACTGTGTGTGACTGTGAATATGAATTGTTAGACTATCTAGGTGAGCTTCTCGTGGTTTGGGAATAATGTGTTGCTTTTTCTCTGTCCAAGGTTGTGGATGCGATCCTACCGCCGTTGGCGTCTTTGGCATTTAGTAAGAATGGTGAGTTGTGCTGCCGCTAGCTCAGTAGACAGGCTGAAGGGTAACTCATAACACATGCAGGCCTGATTTTGAGCTTTCTACTCATGAGCCAAAGAAGAATTATCTGGGATCATTTGTCAAAGATAAGCTGTGATTAGTCAAGAGTTTAATGCTTCACTGATGTAAATGCATCTAACTTTCACTTTTGAGACACTGTGAAATTCATTTGCTGTTGTTCCAGATTCCAAGCAAGTGTACATTTCTATTGTATGTGTTTCAGTGGAGTGGCGCATTGTGAGTTTACGGGTGCTGTCAGATATCACTCTGCTCTTGCTGAATCAGGAGGTGATGGAGGAAGAGGAGCAAAAAAAAGAAACATGTGATTTAGAGGGCAAATCCTCAAACACACGCCTGTTAACACTGATCACTGAGGCCTTGCTTCCACAGTAAGACCCCCTCCTCAATCTTTTTATCTCAACAACAATCATTATTGTATTGCTTATTGTACAAGAGATGTTCTTATAGATGACTCTGAGTTGGTGGATGGTGACCCATTCTTTAGGTACGAGTCTTTGCTTCTGGAGCCAGACCCAATTCCTGTCTATGCTCTCAAACTGCTGGGTTCCCTGACTGAGCACAGCAAGCCCATCAACAGGTATTCTTGTTCTCTGGCCCTCTAGTACTGACATATTCTTCATTGTTGTAATGATCTAGTCATTAAAAACCTTGTTACACTTACTGCTGCTACTGTGCTTTGAAAAAAATAAAACATGAAAGCATGCTTTTACCACCCCAAAGTTGATTATTTTGCTTTAATATCATGCTGTTATTCTTCTTCTATCACAGCAACATGCTTTTTAGCCATATATGGTTACATTTAACATTTACTATGTGGGAGAAATTAGTTCTGGTTATCACAGTATAAACAGTCTCAAACTAACAACAAAAGAACTTCAGCATAGCAGTCATATGTGTTTATTTGTTAAGTAACAAGACCTTTTTTAATACATATTATTGGCTTAGCTTATTGCAATTTGTCCTCCATACAAATCACTGTGCAATCTGTTAATGCGACCTAACATGTTATCATTTCTACAGTAATATTAACCTGTGATCTGAGCTACAACTGGAGATTCTGGCAGCTGCTGTTAAAAAAAAATAGATAATCCCACCTGACCAATCCAATTTGAGAATTTGGCAGCGCTGTAATATAAACTGCCAATATTTAATGTTCTAAACAAAGTAGTTCAGCAGTTCTGAACATAGGGCAGGGAGGAAGGAAACTAGGGCAGCACAACAGATTTGCACATAAATGCACATAAAATACGTGGCTTTGAGAAAACTACATAAAATTTTGTTAATATGATGTTTTTCCTAACATGCATGTCGGTAACTAGTTTTGCTTCTGCTGCTGCAGTTTACACACACACACACACACTATCCTGTCTCAAAGTCCTCAAAGTCTTCATTCTTTATCAATGGCCGAGGACTTGAAATTTCATTTTGAGCAGGATGGTGCAATGCTGTCAAACGATGTGGGCTGTTCACGTGTGGAGTAATAATCTTTTGCAGACCATTGAGCTTTAAAGAAACAACACGTTCTGTAAGCTCTGCATTGGCCTTAATAAGAGATGAAATAAATGTTGATCATGCTCTTGTTGCTTCTGCATCTGGCTTGCCAGCCATGAATTTCATTCTCCAGAAAGCTGTAGTGGTCCTGATCAACCTTGCACCTTATGTTCCTGATTTTTGAACCTGGAAAAAAGAGGTAATTTGACAGTAAGGCTGGTGTATTTTTCGCTGTATTCAGGAAAAATGTTGTAGAATTTGAATTTATGTGGCATAAAAAAGACAACTAATGAACTTTGACCAAATGTGACTAAGTTTGCCCAACTCACCTGAGGGGTGTTGCAGAGGTGTATTGTTACTGCTATTGCTACTGCTGCTGCTCTGCCTTTTAGCTCGAAAATTAGACTGCCGCAGTACTTTCCATCCACTCCATGTATAACCTGCCAAGGCCATCTTAGCTGTCAGCTTTCTAAACATGTCTCCGTTCCTGTATTTCCTCCCATCGACAAGCTGAAGTATATTCAAATCTTTCAATTCAATTCAATTCAATTCAAGTTTATTTCTATAGCGCTTTTTACAATGGACATTGTCTCAAAGCAGCTTTACAGAACATAAACATAGAACAAAAGGTTAATATAAAAATAAAATAAAGATTACTGTAATAGAATGCAAAATTCAAGATTAATATTAGATAGATTTAGTTCACAATCTGTATGTATTTATCCCCAATGAGCAAGTCCGAGGTGACTCAGGCAGCAGTGATGAGGAAAAACTCCCTTAGATGATAAAGGAAGAATCCTTGAGAGGAACCAGACTCAAAGGGGAACCCATCCTCATATGGGTGACACTGGAGGGTGTGATTATAAATATAAATTCTGATAAATGTTGTACAGATGGAAAAGATCACATGGAGATATATGAGAGATATTTTTGCCACTGTCAGCAACAGTCACGTTGACTAAAAATTCCTCTTACCATTGATAATAACTGTGAAATATCAACTAATCTAGGTTTACATTAACCAAACAAGTACACATGCTGTTACTAAAGCACTCGTTTAGAGTCTCATTACAATCTGAGACAATGAAGATGTCCTTAAACACAAAGACCTAGGGATTAGTTTGACCTGACACACACACACTGCTTTTACACATGTGATTTCCATCTGCAATAGTAACCTACTTCCTAGTAAATAGTAACCTAGTAAATCTTTCATTTCTTCAAGCATGAAAGCTGTCTTACTATCGCTCCAAAAAATAAAAGGGAGAAAAAGTAAAGATAATCAGATTTATCGTTTATATTTGCTAAATAACTCCATTAATGAGCAGAGGAGTGGGGTCCATCTGCAGCATTACAGACCAAAGCTGTCTGAATTTGTTTCCGACTTGAAATACAGCAGACTATTTTGCTCCATCATTTTCTAGTGTTGTCTGATGTCTCGGAGGACAATCACATACACTGAGCACACAAATAGTGTCAGTGTACCATGTGCAAGTGCCACAATTCATTTTGTACACAAATTTATTTTTATTTATCTTTTTAAGTCAGTCAATCGTGTGGCAGCAGTGCAATGCAGAAACACGTACAGTACAGATTAGGGTAACGTTCACAACCAGAATGTGTGAAGATTTTAACTCACTGATTTTGCCCACATTGTGATTGTTGGTGCCAGATGGCTTGTTATTTCTATAACTCCTTATCTCCTGGGATTTTTAAACACAACAATCTCAGTGCTTACTCCGAATAAAGAATGTAATAAAGAGTAAAAACATTTTCTGAGCAGCATTTCTGCAGGGTCAGATTTTGGCACCCATAGCCTGAATCCATGAACCCAACCTGCCTTCTGTCAGTAGTTCAGGCTGGTGAAGGTGGTGTAATGGTGTGGGTAATGTTTTTTTATTTTGGCACATTTTTTGCCTGTTACTTCCAATAAATCAGCACTTGAATGTCATCGTTTATTTGAGTCTTGTTGCTGGACATGTGCATCTCTTCATGGCCATGGACAGTTTACCCATCTTCTAAAAGGCTACATCAAGCGTGATAACACAACATGTCACAATGCAAAACGGGTCTCTTGATCATGACAGTGAGTTCAGTGGGATTCAGTGGCCTTTCCAGTCACCGGATCTGAATCCAGTAGAACACCTTTGGTATGTGGTACTGTACAACGGGAGATTTAGATCTGTGGCTGTTTTGAGAGTTAAGGACTGCCTACCCTGAATTAGTTTAGTATTGTAAAGTGCTTATTGAGTGTACAGACACCATATTTTATGACAGGGCAAGCTACCTGGCTGGCAAAGGCTTTTAAGTGTTGGACTCAGTGTTGAAGAAAAAGTAATTGGAGTTGTCATATACCATGTAGCCAAACACAGTTTATGAAGTCGACAGGGTATTTGTCTGTAGTGAGAATTATATCAGGTGACGTGCCATTTGATCTTTGATCATGCCTTCGGTGACTGCTTTATCCTGATGAGGGTTCATAGATTTTCTATACGTTGTGTCGTTAAATCAGGATTTGGCAAAACCTAAGAAAAAATAATACCAAAACAAAGTGACACATGGGTCGAGATGCACATCTTATATAAATAATAAACATGCAAATTGTCATTGCATTCTTTAAAGCACATTAATATATGCAACACCAAGTGTCTGTAATTCAAGATGGTGGTATCTTACTGCAGTGAACATTGCCATAACATAAAGTGCAAGTTAAATGTAGAAATGTGAGCGAGTGGAAATACAGCAGATCAAAACAGGAAGCAGTAATTATTATTTGCATCAATCACTGTCTGATTATTCTAATGGTGATCATTAAGTGTCACTTAGCTAATTTCTACATAAAGCTGAGCCATAGCTACACCCCACACAGCAATCATGTGGAACAGACCTAATTACCGAATTGTTCTGCCAACCCAGATGCTCATGCAGACATTTGTTAACCACTGACCATGACTCTGTCCCTGGTGTTTTTACTAGGGCCGGTGTGGATGCAGCTTGGTCCGGTTCATTCCAACAAATCAGGAGCCACACCTGAGTCTATTGAAAGCCAAGATCAACTGAGTAAGTGGCTGGAATCAGGTGTGGCTCCTGCTTGTTTGGAATGAAACCCTGCACCCACAGTGAGCCTTGCAGGATAAGATTCGACAACCCTGTTCCATGCACTGAAAGAGGAAGTCTGGTTCTAGCATTAGGTACATTACAGTGTCAAACAGTGAATGCCTCCATCATCGTTTCATGCTATAGGAAGAGTACAGTTAGTTAACCGTTTATTGGCCAAATTATGTCCATGTGTAAATGCCATTGTAACAGTTACTTCCCTTGTTCAGAACCATTTTCACTCCCATCTTTATTTTGCTCACCTTTCTCCTTGCAAGCTGAAGCAGTGATGGATATTCTTTGCAGGAATGTGTGAGTGTGTGTTTTCCTTATCTCCTCCTTATCCCCCTGCTGTTTCTGTAATGGCTCTTCCCGACCTCTCCACACATTGTCTTTCTTGGTGCTGATAGAGCACGTTGTGCTGCTGAACTATTCAAATTGATGTCAGCAATTGAAGAACGTTTGTCTGTCGCCACCATCCACATTCCCACCCCCCACCCCAACCCTGGCATCTATGAGGAGCTATTATGCTCACAATGGTGAAATTAAATTGCGTTTCCACTGCTTGATAAAGTCCTAAAAAAGAGAAGACCTTCACTTGATGGTGTCCTGGCAAAATGGGATTGCAAATTAGAAACATTAGCAGGTTCTGTGCACAAGTATGGTCTTCCCTTCATTATCGAATAACAGTTCAGATTTTCCAATTATCAAGAACTATTGGCTATTTTTGCCCTTATGCAGGCTGTTTAAATGTGTTTTTAAAAAAAGAATTTAAAAAAACTTTTCCTTGGAGTTATTTAGTGTTGCTTATAATTTGACAATGGGACACTGCTGGGGATAGTTAATGAGATGTTTATTTTCTTGTACATCAAAAATTTATTAATTTAATCAATATCTACGTGGCTAGTTCAGGTATAAAGCTCTATGGGTATTCCTCTGGGCTTTTGTAAGACAAGCGCTTGTGCACAGTGGCATACAGATTTGTGAAGACCGCCTGTTGGAGTCTTATTAGACTGGACAAGGTGTGTGTGGAACAGATTGCATCCATGGCGAGTAGGTTGTGGAGGTGTCACATCCTCTCTGTGTGTGTGTGTGTGTGTGTGTGTGTGTGTGTGTGTGTGTGTGTGTGTGTGTGTGTGTGTGTGTGTGTGTGTGTGTGTGTGTGTGTGTGCGTGCGTTTGTGTGTGTGCTTGTGTGTGTGTGCGTGTGTGTGTGTGTGAAACAGAGACATTGAGAGTCTGTGCTGTGTGGTGTGAGACTGAACACTTTCATTGTGTGGTTTTGGCAGTTCCACCTGCCAACCTCTGATGGCAACACAGTAGCACTTGGCTGTAGTGTGACTGAAAATGGACAGTGGAAAAAGTGGAAAGGGAAATAATCACAGGAAGACTTGTTATTTTTTTTGTTTGGTGAAAGGTATGTGTAAATCATAAGACTTAGCAGATCACGTTACACAACAGCTTATACTAGGGAGACATTTGGTGTGCAACATTAGAAAAGCTTAATACAAAATCCATGTCTTAAAAAGTCTAAAATCTAAAATAGGGTGTTTGTCATTGTGTAAAGTTTAAATATAAATGTCTTTGTACTGCATGTCTACTTTTGTAGTCATATACTTGTTATTTGGATTATCGCAATGGAATATGTCCAAACTTCAAAAAACATGGACTGAATCAATGTCATGCCTAAATTCAGAGGATTGTAAGATATAGAACATAAAACATGCCCATTCTTAGGAATTTCAACAGCTATTTTTTTTGTCTGCCATCTGTCCTGTGCTAAGTTGTTGTTTTTTCAGCACAGAGGATACATGGATTTATACCATAAAAATTGAATTTGGAATGAATGGGCTGTAAAAGTTTGGACATCATGCACTTCACATGTAAGCACCATAAAAATGTGACTGTTACTAAATCTCGTAGCTGTTATGTTTTCTTACAATAATGGAAGTGGTAGCCGTTTACTCGCCGGCTTTTCTCCCCATCTGATTACCAATCCCATCAAAATGTTCTTTGCAGCCATAGAGATTGTGCTCAATTTCCCATTAGATGCTAGACAGTATTTGGGCTGACATTTACCTGTGTAAATGCCAATCCGTGCACAACATGCTTCCATGAAAATGCTGCTCTACCATGTTGTACAGCTGAAATCAGGACTGGACCAAAGCACATTTTAATAGAGGGGTTAATGGAAATGTGATGTACTCAGGAATGTAAGAACTACCAAGACACGGAACCGTAGCCTTATTTCAGTGATGTTAAAGTAAGAACAGGAGATTGAAACTGCCAGGGCATGAATATGACATTATATGACTTTTTTTTGTTATTCAGTGGTTTTTCACTTCTTATGGTATTAATATCCAAATGACTGGTTGCTGAATATATGAATTGTTGGCAAATTATCAACATTTAGACATCATCCAGAGACAACATCTAATCATCCAGTGATGATTAAAGTACACCTGCCCTATGAAACATATCAAATATATTCATATTGATATGATTTGCTTAGTGATGCTATGGCTAATTTGTTGGTCGATGCTGTATCCAAATGCATTTCATAAGGTTATCTCAAACATAAGGAATATCATTTAGACTTTGTTGTTACCAATCATGGAAACTTCCTATAGAGGCACTATTGAGAGCACCCTGTCCAGCTGCATCACGGCATGCTTTGGAAACCGTTTTAATTTTAACAGGAAAACCCTGCAGCGCATAGTGAAGGCAGCTGGGAAGATCATTGGTGCCACTCTTCTCTCTTGGACATCTACAATTACCGCCTTCCCCACAAAGCATGCAGTATTGTAGATGACTCCACCCATCCTTTTCATCAAAATTTCTTCAGTCTCTGTAAAAATATTCTTCAGTAGAAATATTCTTCAGTATCTGGGAGAAGATTCCAGAGAACATTTTCATCTATCAGGCGGTCAGGATGCTGAACACAGATATTTGTAAAACCTTGTTATACTTGTTATGTACACACACATATATATTAGTATTTTCTCTACACACACACACATTTATGGTATACAATATATATGTATGTATAAACATGGTAGAAAATGTTATCATGGTAAATGATACATTTTTGTTCTCCAGTTGTATATTTCTTGTTGCTGCACCGTAGGAATAAAAGAAAAGCAGTTTCATTCCTCCGTAGGTCCTATGTTCCATATCATATTATTATTCATCACATTATTTCATCATAGAAGTAGTGAAGTGTAAGAAAGGAAAGTAGGACACTTTGATTAAAAGTTGAACCAAAAAATGGCCGCTTAGAAGCTCATCATAATTTTGATATTTGTGCCAAAATGTTGTCTAAGCAATGTAGTGGGAAGATCATTGGGCTGAATGTTGTATAAACATATAACCCTTCATGTAATGCCCTTTCACTTGACTTGTTTGCTTCTGTAAACATGCAGTTGTTGAGCAAGATGGATAGACATTGTGACTCCTGGGTTGCTTACCCTTTTAAGAACTAATAGAGTACAAACGGACTATAGACAGGCATTCCGTATGTAGAGGAAAGTCTGCCATCAAGCTTTCCCTTCTCTCTCTGACAGGAAGATAAAGTAGTCCCATTCATCAGCTCTGCTGTCCTCTGTGTGTGCGGGTGAGTAATTGTGACTGTGTCCCTTGGTGTAAGTTGGTGCTAGTAAATGATGGTGTGTTATGGGAAGGATGGCAGATAGATGAGTTCTTTGGTTCAAACAAAGGAGAAAGGGCAGAGAGGAGCTCTCTACTATTAATCACCATATTCATTTCTTATAGACAGTTATGATACTCAGGTTTTGAGAGATATTCCTTGTGTGGTGTATACTTAAGAAAAGCTTGCAAGTCAACTTTTTATATTTGTTTTCATGTTTTTTTTTGTTTTTTTTTAAATATATGCTAAAAGTTCAATATCAGTACAGATATAGATTCAATAAATATGGTAGTCTGTTGGTTAAATGTAGGGATATTGTAAGATATCATTTTGAAGTTGGATTCAAAAGATTAAACCTTGCTTTTGTTTTCTGTCTTAAGTTATTCTTTATATTGTATGCTGAGGTGGCAACATCTAGATTGCCCTTGCTATGCCAATACAGACGCAACCTGAACTAATATTCAGAAGCAACATCATGCTGTTGATATGTGTAAATTGGTGCTCTCATATGATCTTTCAATAGACAAGCATGGCTTGATTGGACTGGTAGTAACTGATAGTTGGTTAAGTATGCAAAATCATAAGTATACAAACATAAAAAAAAATTATTTTGCATTCCAGGGTCAACAATAAGAGGACAAGATAGATGAATTTATTTTTTCTTTTACTATGTTGGCTAATGTATACTTTGTGTGCATACTGATGATCTGTACTTACAAAACATCATATCATCGGTAGTAAATATCTCTTACTAAATCAGTTGGCAGTTTATTATTCTTTTATTCTATTATTAATCAACATAATGTGGACATGGAATGGACTATAGACTAGACATGCACGTTTGTAACAATAAAATAAGCTGATTCGCTGAGACATTTCTTTACAGTTAAATAAATATTTTTTTGTCCTGACCGCTGACACATGTTGTGGTTTTTGTGGTATGATTCTGTTTTTATTTTCTTAGCGCAGGCTTTGTATCAGGTGTTGATCTTTTTGTCTGTTGTACCCTGTAAACATTAGCCAGTGTGGGCATTAGCTAGTGTGGGCATTAGCCAGTGCCAAACATGTGTCATGAGGAGAATGGACAATTGCTTCCCTGTCATGCACTATATCATTGTTTAGTGCAAAGCAAGCACCATGATTAATATTCTGAAAGTGACCCTTTAGCTAATTTCATTCATTCTAGTTCTCATTTGCACCCAGTATTGTGGGTTATCCTTTGAGGGCCTTTACATACATATGGTAATAGGCTGTGAATCAAAGGCCTTAATCAATAACAGTGAGAGCAAAGTCATTTTCAATAAAGACCCACATTACTCCTCTGTGCCAAGCCATATAGAAAACTCTCCCCTACCTCTCCTGCTTTTTTTTTTCCACTTTATTTTTTTGTTCCGCTGCATTACTTGTTTCTTCCTTAATTTACTCTCATCTGCTCTTTGACCCATTCTTCCCTTATTTTCATACATTTCTCCTGAAGATATTAGTCAAAGGTTATTTTCTTAGATGGCTGATCTTTGTGTCTTAGAGCTTTCAGCCATTAGCAGCACATACATACAGTACCAAAGCGTAATACATGCATGAGTGTCACAGTAATGAAGACAGATTATGGACATGCCGTGTGTGTGTGTGTGTGTGTGTGTGTGTGTGTGTGTGTGTGTGTGTGTGTGTGTGTGTGTGTGTGTGTGTGTGTGTGTGTGTGTGTGTGTGTGTGTGTGTGTGTGTGTGTGTGTGTGTGTGTGTGTGTGTGTGTGTGTGTGTGTCCCTAATACAGGCTTGTGAGAGAGAGTCGTCTACTGCCTGCCATCTTTGAAGTCATAGCGGTAAGTGCTCACAGAGCCTCTAGGCTGAGTCCTCTCTCTGTTAGTGTGATTTATTTATTGCCTTGGGTCTCCCAAACCAGCTTTAGTAAAGAATAAAGCATCCAGAAAATTGTACACTTTATGGGAATCATACCTCACTACAGAAATTTAAAGTTTACCTTTATGTGAGTCTGAGGAGAGAGAGTCTCTCAATGTGGTTCAGATGAAACAGGGCATCATAGTGCTCCGCACTCTGTGAAGGGAATGTCTTTCAAAGAAGCACATGTTGTGAATGGTTCAGGGCATAAACAGATATTTTGGCTGTTGCATTAGTATAAAGTACAAAACACATATACACACACTCACTCACTCTCTCTCTCTCTCTCTCTCTCTCTCTCTCTCTCTCTCTCTCTCTCTCTCTCTCTCTCTCTCTCTCACACACACATGCACACACACACACACACACACATCTATGTGTATATATGTATCTATATACACATACATACAGGAAGAGAGAGATCAACTCAACTCAGCTCTTCTGATGGTATACTAATGCTTCTGCTTTCAAAAAAAGCTTTTAAAAACTCCTAGTTGAGTTGTTTGTATAGTATGCTATATATTTCAAGGGTGGATTATTAAATTTCAGCAATTAAACATTCATAGCCAGTACCAGCCTGGGGGAAATAAGGCAAAAAAAATAATTTAACTATCATAGTATATTCTTAATTCATAAAGCACATAAAACACAATAGAAACTCAAACTTTTAATCATTTATTTTCCCTTTCCAGAAGACCATTAGACCAGTAGGTCTGCACTACTGTTTAAAAACAGGCCCTGTCAATTATTTCTGCTTTGTTCTAATTTACATAATTCTACCATATTATCTACATACAAGTGCAACGTCCATAAAGCTATGAAGTGAGATAGTATATTGGCCCTGTGAGACTTTTTTTTTGGAGCAGGTGCTAAATAGTGGGATTCCCACCTTGAGCTGAGTTATTATGTAAATGAAGCAGTCAGGACTGACCCATAAAAAAATGTAATGTGTAATTGGCTTGCAGACTTAATGGAGTAGAGATGTGAGATGTCATGTGCAGAGGGTTTCATTCTCATTAGAGAAAAACTCGCAGTCTCTGTCAACAGACAACCTCATCTGGCCTCAATCCACTGTTAGCAGTGCACATTTTAAGAGCAGTGCCCAAGCTGCTCCTTATCCAATATGCTACTGTGAAAACGGCACTTAAGTAGATGTGAATATCTCTGTGGAAGTCCACTGTTATTACTTCCTGGCATTTTCTTAGTATGGGAATATTTGATGGATGTTCACTGCCAAATTAAATAACAGCAAAACAGGCGTAATTAATTTCAGGCTTAGCGTGGGGGTTATTATTTAAACTGAAAATTTGTCATTACAAAGAAAGAAAAAAAAACTCTGTGTATTAATGTAATCAACAGAGCAAGTTTTTTTCCTTTTTGAAATGAAATCTCAGCATATACACATTCAGTACATTTTTTAATATAATTTATCTTCTACCTTTGACTGTGACTATAACATCTATCAGACTTTTTTTGTAAGCTTTGTACACTCCATACAGTAGTAACATACTCTGCCTCTGTCTCTGTGTGCCTTGGGCTTCTGTTGAATATGATGTCACCTGACAGTACAGATCACTCTAAAGGAGTGTGAACACTGATGTGTCTACGAGCTGAGAGGAAAAGTGTAGCCACTTGCGCACACTTTTTGAGGAAGAAATAAAACTGCTTTTACTGTAGCTGTCAGTTTGAGGAGAATGCATATTCAACAGCGAATTGGGAGCTGAAGATAAGATTAATGTATTTAGTAGTTTTATGGAATAAAACACTGTCATGCATTTAATATATTTCCTGTTTTTTTCACTGTTAAATAGGCCTGCGTCATGTAAAAACGTGTATTCCGCAACAAAGAAATAATCTACATAGATAGGGTAGTAGAAAGCAGGATAAATATACTTTCTCATTTTGGAAATGTTTGAAAATAGTCTAGTATAGTGTGCAAGAATATGCTTGGGGGAAAAGTTATTTTAACAGAATGTTATCATGAGGGCTGTAGTAGCTTAGGGGTTAGCATGTTTGCCTTGCACCTGCAGGGTTGGGAATGGGTTGAGTTTGGATAGGGAAGGAAACTGGAGGACTCAAAAGAAACCCCTGAAGCACAGAGAGAACATGCAGAGACATGCATTAGAATTGGAATCTCGAAACTGTCCATAGTTTGTGAATGCGTGTGTGAGTATGTGTGCATTTGTGCCCTGTAATTGCTCGCTACCTCTTCCAGGGTGTAGGGCACAGACTCCCGTTTTATAAACCCTAAAAATAGTGATGCCCTGATTCACTTTAACTTCTAACAAGTAATATTAACAAATTATAGTCGTGCAACACCTGGAGTGAACATGGCAAGATGTTTAAGATGTGTAATATACAGTAAATCACCGTCTGAAGTAAATTGTCTGTTTTATATGATTTGGTGAAAATAGCACTTTGAATGTAAGGTTAACATGAAATTAATGGAGTTTTTGATCGTTTTTTTTAATTTTATTTTTATTGATCTGCCCAGTAGAAGAGCTTGTTTTTCTTGTGTGGGTTATACCATGGCGACTGCATTTAAATGTATTTACACTGGCTAGATACAGATATTTTTTTTATTTCTTTTTATGAACTATGGGTTTGATTACACATGAATAATAGATGGCTTTAACCGAACCATCGCCTGAGTCCAGACACAAACTGAACAGGAACAGCAGTAGTTTCTGAGCTGTAAAGACTCCTCTGCTACCAGTGTTTGGGGCTTTTCAGAGATTTTATTCCTGCTTCTGACTTTTAGACTTATTATGTTAAGTGCCCTCTTTTGCCCCCTCCACTATCTTTCTCTTGTCAGCCTCACATAGACCTCTAATTAAAACTTTAAATTGACTTTCCTCTATCTAGTTTCTTGCCTAGAATCTTTGTCTACTCATTTTGCTTCTAATCAGCTGTTGACCCCAAGCTTATTGCATGATCAGACCATCTATTCAACCTCATAAGGGTATGTCTCAGACTGAATTTCTTTGCATCTCCTGGCTTGTTCCTGAACTTTCAGTTCTGCTTTGGGTAAAGTTGATAAGAAGTGGGGCAAGAATAATGGTAAAGCCAACTTCTCTTGGCTGGGCCGAATTAATTTTCCTCTGTATGGTTATAAACTGGTAACTGTCATAAACTAGTCACTGCAATATTTTTAAAGATTCAATGCTTATGGTTTTTGAAGTCCATGACCAAGCAGTGACAAATCCATGATGCACCAGTTGTTGTAAGGAAAATAATCTAGAAATGCCTGAATCAGTATTTCCCTTACACTGTCATTCATAATCATGCTGGAATTCAATTATGTGCTTATTAAAATATTAAATTGAATGCATCATCAAAACAATTTTAATTACTTATATTATATTATATATTACATTATATGTTATTAACTGCTTTTGCAGGGCCTTAGCTATTTTCCAGGGAGACCTGATTACCCCATTAATTGTTTCTATTTCTTTGAATAGGAGCATCAGAATACCATCCTTGGTGGCACTGTGCAGAATGCTATAGCCATCATTGCTAATCTAATTGGACTGAAGGACACAGACTTTCAACTCTTCTACCAACAAGGTGATCTATTCAACTGTTTGCCTGAGAAAAGGACATGGACATACAGCCCCCATCATAGTATTTTTTTTGTTGTTGTTTTCTTTTGTGTTTGTGTAAGTGTTTGTGCGTGTGTGTTTTGCCAGTCTTTTCCTCTTTTCCTCAATAAGGTTGGAGAGATTTGTAGACAGGTCTTGGTCTTGGTCATGCAGAACAATTCTAGCTCCTTTATATTTACAGTTCAGACCACAGGTTTCATTAGGGTAGTTTGAGTAGAATTTCCTTTATTTATTATTGCATGTAATGTTTATTTATACATTCACTTTTGCTCATTTTTATGTGCCAGTAATTCCAGTGGGCCATGTATAAATGTAAAAATTGTCTGTATTTAGAGGGCTGCTTGAGTGTGTTTTCATTCCATTATTAGGCCCTTCTAACTCTTTTAGTGCTTTGTCTGTGTGTGTGTGTTTGTGTGTGTGTGTGTGTTTGTGTGTGTGTGTGTGTGTGTGTGTGTGTGTGTGTGTGTGTGTGTGTGTGTGTGTGTGTGTGTGTGTGTGTGTGTGTGTGTGTGTGTGTGAGTGAGTGAGTGAGTATGAGTGAATGCAGCGTGGGCTACTTTTCCTGGTTCTCAGTGATTGATGGTAAAGGGAGAAGGGTGAGGGTGTTCATCTGGATTTTTGAGGGCTTCTGCCAGACAGCAGTCCTTTTATCAGTGTGCTTATGTGTGTGGGCATGGCCCGGCAGCCCGCATGTGAGTTGTTCAGCTCTCCCCCTCGTCCTGTACTATGGCCTTAGACATGTGCACTCTCTCGCTCTCTCTCACTCCCCCCGCTTCTGTCATCTAGTGCATTCTAACCAAATACTGAATAGTTCTCTTACTCTCTATCTATAGGCATTGAAATCAGATTTCTGTGCCTCACAGGTGTATTGTTATTTTGAACCACTGAATACCGAGCAAGCTCGGCCTCTGCTTCCCTGCATCCTGCTCCTTGCTCCCTGTGCTAAATTATTGAGTGATGGATTTCTTTAGCCATGCTCATGTTGACAGACTTGTGTGCCTCTGCTAGCAATAGGGCTTTGCTGGCTCTCCATTAGCCAGTTAGCGCTGCAATGGAGCAAGTCGGATGCTGAGATGTGTGCGTGTGTGTGTTCTATGTTTGTTCCAAGTATGAAGAGATGAGTCAGAGACTGACACACACACTCTACATTTAACACCCTGCAGAATGAGAGAAGCACCTTGGGGGGGGGGGGGGTTCTGCCAAGGCAGAGGCTAGGAGAGGCATAGTTGAATCATTACTCTACTGGTATTATTCCTCTGAGACATTCACTGTTGCATGCATTGATGAAGAATGGACATGAAGTCATGGGGGAAAAATTTTACCTCTCAGTGTGATTATGTCATTGGAAAGGGAAAGGCGAAGGAAGAAGTGGAGAAATTTTAAGTTACTTCTTGTGAATGTCAAACAGTCCAAGGGGGCTTATTGTCATAAAGTAAAGATATTTATTTAAATGCCTTACAATACAAGCTCAGCACAATGGGAGGTTTAGATAAATGGATCTTGCCTGAAATATTATATATACTGTCAGTCTTCTGTGATTTCATCTTAGCAGTAGAATGATTTTATCAAATCAAAACAGAAGAAAAGCATAGGAAGCGGTATAAACTGCTTCAGAGCACAGTGTGAATCCTGCATGAATTCACACATATGCAAACCCCATCCACAAACCTTTCTTAGACTGTAATTGCCTGTTTTCTCATTTTGGTGTGTATAGAATGTTTCTCCACATCAGAAGCGACGCTTCAGTCCTCTTCCCCAGTGAGCACTTCTGTTAGGGGGGGCTGTCTCCACTCATTAGAGCGCAGGGTCACACGCAGGTCACCTCATTCCGCTACCGTCATTACGCACCTTATCAGCTCCCCCTCTTAGGAAGGCCTGACCCAGCACTAAATATAACCCTGACAATTAGCGCTATCTTGCGAACACTGGCTACTTTCCACAGTGCTGCTCAAGAAGGGGAGTAAGCAGAGGAAGCATGCTATAATTGGTCCTTTTAGGTGTGACTAGAAAGCTGTGGATGTGGGACGAAGCCTTAAGAGAGGAAGCGAATTGAAGTGAAAGAGTGTGGTGAAGAAAGAAAAGAAAGCGACTAGAAGTGAGCGAGAGGAAGAAAATGGTAGAAAAAGAAGAACAACGTTAGTGGTGTGTTAGAATGAGAGGAAGGGGTAGGAGGGGGATAGTGAGGAAAGAAGGGAGGGAGACAGACCGAAAGGAAGATGAGTTTTATAATTGGTGAGATTTGCCTGTGTGAATGATAAGATCCTTGAGGGAGAGAAAGAAGGAATAGACAAGCTCTATAAGTCCAGCCTGCCTCTCTCCTTTTCCCTTTTTCTAATGCAGGAGGGAAAACTGCTTTGTCGCTTCATTTAGAAACAACGAGTCAGGCTCCAGCCCTTTGATTTTCTAATGAAAATTGGGCTGGCAAAATGCCCCCTGAGCCATCGTTCACGCATTTATATATGACGTGCCGAGCTTCGCTTTTGTAGCCTGCATTCTTTTGACATATTTTTGCTCACGGACTGCAGTGCTGAGGAAAAATTGCTTTCCGGTGAATTGTGAACTGCTGACTTGTTTGTTTTGCATACCTCACGGAGTGTCTACAGCTTAACGTATCATTTGCATGAATCATTTGACAGGAAATACAGGCAGTAAATTAATGCCAGAAAATATTCTCAGATTCAATTTTACAACTGTAAGCATAAATATTTAGTGTTTTCAGGCTTGGTAGCCTTGTAAAGTAATTTTCTGCAGCTTCCACACAATGCTCTAGCATTTGTTGTTTTAGAACTTACTGTAACTTAATTGTGGATTCTTTGAGATGTAGTTTTTATTTTATGATAGTGTTTTCTGCACTAGGGAAGACACTGTCTACAACTGCTCAAGCAGCAGAAGCACCTACTACACTATATCATTTTTAAAAAAAAAAAAAGGCTACCGTTTATACCTGCTCAGTTCCTGGCTGAACAAACATCACAACTCTGCTTGCAAATGAAACATATAGACAAACCTTTGCCTTACCTTTACTGCTGCTGAGCCGCAACTAAGCGCACAAGCACACTGATTTGTAGATATACACTGCTACATATATGTGGATGGATTAAAACCACTTGAACAATGTATATACATGTACCATTCTGAGATGCCTCAAAGATTGTGCTGTATTGAGTTTTTGGTTTCCTTCAGTTTAGTGTAATGTCATGTAATGTTTCGTCAAAAGTATCATTCATGTTTCATTCTTCTGTTTTTTTTTTTATTGTTTTTTTTAATTATTATTATCCATTTAACTTCCAGACTGTATCTAGTTGGCTTCCCAGATTTTGCATCTGAGCTGACAACTAGCAATGTTTCAACATAAATCTTTTTTGCCTGGAGGGTAGCTACTGTTCTGATGTAGCATCTTCTGATCTAACAGCTGCCCTTTCATTGAGTGGGTGAAGCCTCCTCATAAAGATCTTCCCAGCCTGTGGTCATGGAAGTGCTTCAGCTCTGCTCCTCTGGTCATGGGAATGTGGGTTGTGTGTGCACTCAGAATCATCGCAGTTCGGGTGCCACAGTTCAAGTGGCTCCCGTGATCCGAGGTGACAGCAGGAACGTAGCAGAGCATGAGATAGGAAAAGTTATTATTTCAAGATGAACAGATTATTCATGTGCTCTTAATATTTCAACAATGTCAGTGCGAGCAATAAAAAAAGCTACTAGGCAGAGAAAGCAGCAAAGGTTCCATATCCTATGATGAAAGATGATATCTTTCAGGAACCTTATAATTGGTTTGGAGGAAGAGGGAAAAGGCATGTTATGAGTTGTAGCCCAGTGTTATTGTATAGAGGACTGTTGAACAGAATTCATAGCTTTAAGATTTTATCTTGTGCTTCATACTTTTTCATAAGCCATTATAGTTAGTGAGTGTGCAATTACAGTATGCTTGAAAGGTAAAAAAAAAAAAAGGACTCTTTGTACTCTTTTTATAAACTAATAAAAGGCACCCCGGTGCCAGAATATCTAGCTGTTGTTGAGGTCTGCAGATGTAAGATGTAGTGGTTCATTTTATTGCATGTCACACTTTATTGGATTCTGTCTTTACAGCTTTCTACAAATTGTTTTAAAAGTATTCGCTTCTGCCATGAAGCTTTATCAGTAATTAAACAGAACTGTATTTGTAGTTTTATAATAATAATAATAATAATAATAATAATAATAATAATAATAATAACCTTATTTGGTGTGTTTATATCTCATTTATGAATTTGTACTTTTGAGATGAGAAGGTGAACACGATGCACTTGCCTTTCATGTAATGAGAACACTGTTGCTAGGCAACAGCTGGGCAAAACAGACACCAAACAGGAAAGCTAGCAAAATATTGTGGATAATAGTTTAGCTACAGTGGATAGCACATAGCTGTTAGACTGCAGAAAGCTGTAGTAGCAGTGGATAAGATAAATGTCAAAAGAAAGACTGCATGATCAGAATGACACTGTAATTACTGTACTAATAGTGAATTGATCAGAATTGACGAAACCATCACTTATTATTGATTAGAATTTACTATAAATAGAATATTATTAACTCATTAATTAATTTATTATAAATCAATTGCTGTTGAAAAAATAACATACAACTGGTGTGTTAAAAAAAAAAAAAAAAATTTTTTTTAACTGATTTGTAAGTAATTTAACAGATTAAGGCAATTTGCCCAAAACTCTGATCAGTGTTTTTCTCCACTCAGCTTACATAAATTAATGGAAGTCTTGGTCCAGATTCTGCACAAACTTGGTCACATATCAATCGCAGGCTGCCAAATTGTATTGTATTGTATGGTATCAGTTTCTGTGATATCTTCTAATATCAAATTGCAGTGTATTCATACATATTGTATTGCATAAGGTGGAAGACTAAGGTTTGCACAACTAATAATTATACTGTCAATTTCACTTCCTTCATATTAAAAAACATAAACTTTGCTTCTCAACTTGTGAATTCAGACTAATATTAAAGTTCTGAAGTGTCTATATCATTCTAGTCTACATCAAGACTAGTCCATTCATATTGACCCTTTTCATGAATGGTTGAACTGCTTTGGTCCTGTGCCTGTGACAAGTATATGTTCCTGTATGACTTTACTTCAGGTATAATAAAGCTGGTCTGTGGCGTGTTCAAGGAGGCCGCAGCAAGGTATGTGGAGAAAGAAGAGAGATGTGTAGTGAAGAGCTGTTGTGCGCTGCTGCTGTCCCTGCTGGACATCATCCACTGCCTGCTCAAACACCTCTCAGTCGTGGTCCGAATGGCTCTACAGGTAAGAGCACTCGCTTGCCAGCCTCTTACACAAACCTACCTTCACTCTCGCACACAGTTTCTTTCTCTCTTCGCTCTGACATGCTTTTCCCTCTTACTTTCTCTGATCAGTAAACATCTCTCACTCTGTTGCTGTCTAGCATCAGCTCTCCTTTCCCCTCTCTCTCTCTCTCTCTCTCTCTCTCTCTCTCTCTCTCTCTCTCTCTCTCTCTCTCTCTCTCTCACCCTTAGGGAAGTCTCTCTCTGCCTCTGTCGCCCTAGGCGTGCTGTTAGGGGGTTCATGTCTGGGTCCTCTCTTAGCTGACGATTACATTGTTATGCAATGACACCTGGCATGCAGATAAGACTAGAATAGAATTATCACCGTGGTTGTCACGCTCCCACTTCGAGCTGCTGTTGTCAACCACTCCAGCTGTGAGAACGATACACCACATGTTAACAGACGAACCGTGCTTGCATATTACTAGGTGAGATATGCTTGTGTGTATTCATACATACAGATGTGCATGTGCATATGTTTATGCTCGGGTCTTTATAGGTTGTTTTCTGTAGCTTAGATTGTACTGTGTGCACCTGTGCATGGTGTCTCCAGCAGTCACATGGGAAAAAGTACAGTGAAGTTGAACATCTAACACAGCAAAATCATAAGGCCCCTTCCCCTCAGAGGCCCACCATGCCTTTCCCATTGGCCCTCATTACCCAGCTCTGGCTCTTTGTCTTCTGTCCTATGCTGTTCCATACATATTTATGCACGGACATTGCAAAAAAAAAAAATGGAGAATACGTAATGGAAATCAATTTTCCTGGAAAATGCAAAGCTCATTAAAAAGTGGCTGCAAATTCATTTGGGTGATGATGATAAAGAGAGAAGAGCAGTTTTATTACATCTCCCTCTCTCTCCCTCACTCTCCCTCTCTCTCTGTCTCTCTCTCTCCTTTCTCTGTCCCACTCCCTTTTTTTTCTTTCTTTCTCCTTCTCCCGCCTAGTTTCCTAGTCGCCGTCTTGAGCCGTCATTAATATTTGAAATGGATGAGGGAAATTTAATTGAGAAAGTGCTGCATTCGATATGACCAAGTGTCTGTTGGGAATAATCACATTGCCTGCAGACTGTCAGTCTCTGAGAGATTTCCAGAACACTTGGCAGAAATATGAGCGGCAATAAGACTCCGAAATTGGGCAGGAGAAAGCAGAAAGCTGAACTCTGCTGAACCAGACGCTTCACTCTCAGTTTAGCACCTCTCTCGCCGGCTGCTGCCGTACACATTTTCAGAGTGTTTTGTGTTGTCTGTGTCTATTTTAAACCAACACTTTTCCTTCTCTCTCTCCCTGCCTCTGTCTTCTTGCTCATGAAACTAAAGTATGTCTTGCTGACAGCTCCTCTAATAGAGTAGGAGTTTGTTATTGTGTTGATGTGATTGGTGGTAGACTGTGTGCTGCAAACATTTTAGTGTAACAGCAACTGCACTGGGCAGTGTAGAAAAAAAAATACAGTTCAGTAAAAAGTAGCATCCACTTCAACCACGTTTATTGAATTCAGACAAGTGTTCTTTGCTAATATTATTAGTTTTGTTGCTTAAGTATTGTGTGTGTGTGTGTGTGTGTGTGTGTGTGTGTGTGTGTGTGTGTGTGTGTGTGTGTGTGTGTGTGTGTGTGTGTGTGTGTAAACAATAATTAATATAATAAACCAATAATATATATAACTCTTCTAGCACGTATATAGACATATTTCTATATATCATTAATATAATTTCTATATATATTATTAATATAATAATACTGTATATTATAATATATATGCATGTATTTATATATACAATTACTGTATATACGTTCAGTCTGTCTGTCCTTTCCTGAAGTCTGACAGTGATGGAGACACTGGAGAAGCAGAAGAGCTCCTGCACATCAACAAGCCACTCACTAATCTCAACAGCCTTCTTATTCAAATGGTCAGTGTGCATGTGTGTCTGTGTATGTTTGTTTTCTCTGTGTCTATATGTGTGTCATATATTTTATTAAACACTACATGAGCCTTTGTGTTTAAAGTAAAGTAAACAAATATTTCCCTTGTTACTAAGGTTGATGTAAGTTTAACCTTATTTTGTTAATTCTCTGATCACTTTTTGTGAGTGTGCCAGTGTGTGTAAACATGCACAAAAATATTTGTTGGGAAAAAGTAACTGCCAGAGAACCGGGGAAAGAAAATGTAGTCCTCCAGTAAATATATCTATTTATTCAATAATTCAAATAAATAAAAAATTAAATAAGAAAACAGGCAGTGGAGTATAGTCACATCTCCCCTGGGTCCAAAACTCATTAACCTTTACTGATTAATATGGCTAGAGTGCTAATCTGACACCTTTCACTGGTAAAACGAGGAACAGAACAACACAGGAGGTAAAAAAAAATATATAAATGACCGTGCTAATAGCGATCAGATAATTAACTTTTTGTCAGTTGGAGGCCAGTTATGTCTGGGATAATGATTCGGCTTCAAAACCACCCTTTATGTTCACGACATCCTGACCTCCAAGTCAGTGTGCTTCTCAGGTGTTGCATCTTATATGATGATTTTATTGTCACAGTTGTTTAATCTAATCAGTAGTTGAAACAGGTTTCCTGTAACAGGAAAACCATAGTTTCACAAAAGAAATTACTTTGACTATGTTTGGAACAAGTAACTGTATGACAATTATAGTTTTCCTGAATTAAAGTTCTATGTACATTTTTGTGTACTATGAGGAGGTCCAGCTAGGAATGTGTCTAATCATGTCGTATTTAAAAACACCCACGTTAAAGCTTAGGTCAGTATTGGAAAAGGCCATGCCTAATTTTCACTGCCTTCCGTAATGCCTCAAGTGTCACAAGGAGCAAGGGAGAGAGCCATTGGCATGCTGCAGGCTGTTATGTCATGTGCTAGCGTTGCCAGAAACGATGGAGTAAAGCTGGTCCACTGGGCCCTGACAACCAACTGGCAGGACACATGACCATTCATGATCTGGTCAGCTGCTTTCATATTTAACTATGTTGAACACACCTTATTTACAGTATCAGATTCTGCAGGAATAAGAGAAATTATTCTATAAGTGCATATATATGAGTCAGCGGTGTGAAGCAGCGGTGGCTGCAAGACACTTTTACATGAGATAAGGAAGCATAAATAACTGATAGTTGCGTAAATGTGTTTATATTTTTGTCCTACTACCTTTTCTCCTACTGCTACATAAAATGTATCACTGTCTGCAAAAGCATCTCGTAATTAAATAACCACATAAGGTTTGTCTATATTAATATTTACTCCTGACTCTCACAACAGATATTTTAATATCTCACAACAACTTATTTTAATGTTCAGGAGTTTGTTGGGACTCCTATATATAAAGCCCCTGGGTTTAATTTGTGAAATTTTTACAGTGTAGCAGTTTCAGCATCACTATTGTTACATGTTCAAGGCAACATTGTTAATATACACTATAATAATATCCACTGGATGATTGAACTATACCCTTTGTCAGATGATCGAATCATGAGTCAGTTAATTCTGTTCTTCATTTCAGAGTGCACCTCCTCCTGCTGAGATTTAGGCTTACTGAAACATTCTTAATATAAAATCCATGTTCTGGTGATGATCCATATAGTTGTAAGACTTATGACGGTGTGAACAGATTTTAAATACTAGTCATTTTAACTGCATTAACCACATCTTAGTGTGGCCTTTTTAATATAATCAATCGGAGGCATTCATTATTCATAATTATTACCCTTCATCCACCTAATGGAAAGTGCTAATACATAGTAGAATAGATGGGCAATAATAAATGCTTAATGAATTTTGAATGGCTATTCATATTCCTTTTATAGTCATGAAAGTGCATTGGCATAGATACCAAAAGTTAATGCTAAACTTGTGCCATAATGGACTGGGTGTTAAAACATACATGCAAAGATTTTCATAGGTATATATTTTATAGCACTGAATCAAGTGTTTGGCTATGTGTTCAGAAAATCATTAAAGAGTGAAGTGAAAGAGCAAAGAAGAGTGCTTTTCAGAGGAGATAGCAATGAAGCACTCTGGTGTAATAACATAGCACTGTACTGTATAAATCTCACAGATGGCATGAAGGAACAAGCCCACAGGGCAGCAGCGCTAAAGGTCAGTGTGGAGAAGGCACCGTCACCCACTCAGGGCAATGCATCATGGGCGATCTGTTTTACCCTCCATGTGCGTGCAGGGATGGTTGGAATCATACACCACTTTTCTAAACAACTCCTGCGGCCAAACTGGCTCTTTCAGCAGGGATATAACAACCAGCCATGAGCTTTTATACATATGCACTCAGCCCCACATTCATCCCATCACCACTAGGCATCCTCATATGTCTCTTAGTTGTAGAGGTTTGTGAGGACTGTGTGGAACAGTAAGGGCTTCCTGCTCTGCCTGTAAGTCACAGCCACTTCCAGTAAAAGAGGGCTCTGGACTCCCTGTGACGTTACCTCTGTTTGCTGCTTTGTGTGAAAACAAAGAGGATTATGCAGAACATGTGTGTGTATGTGTGTGCGTGTACGTGTGCGTGAGTGTGTGTTCGAGAGTGGATTCCGCCCTAGGAACAGATGAACAGAATGACTCTCCAAGAGGGGGGCAAACAGATTGCATTTTAAAGAGACCATGCCTAAGCCAGAACCTCAAGCTCATGCTTTGTTAAAGTGTGCCAGAAGTATTTCGATATATTTTATACGAATTCTACATTATAGTTTGTTTGTTTGGTAGTTTTGAAGGAGAGTGCCATATATTTAAAACATAGTTTTAAAGCCATAATCAACTTTAGCATTACCAAGGAAAGATGCTGAACTTCTATTCTAATGTGACTGATTATTTATGGACCTCTCAAATTAAGAGCCTACAGAATTCATGGACCACACTGCACATTAAATGGCCCTTGGCAAAAAAGAAAGAAAAGACAATTGGATTAATTTTATATGTTGTAGTATATATATTTTTTAAGGTTAAACCTCAGAAATATTATTCTGTCTATAATAAGATATTATGTTAAACCTTTAAACCCATTATGGTTTATCTAATAGATAGAAATAATTGATTCAATCTGTCTAAATCTGCATTCTTATTTTAGTTATTATTACATTTTGAATGTAATATTTTGGTATATAGAAACCAATAGGACAAGACTGATGCTGTTCAGTAACTACACTATACTTACTATAACTCATTAGCCTTCTTATCTTATGATTGTATTGGTGTAACTGTTCAAGCACTTTCTTCCTGAACTTTTAATTAATCAAATAATCCCTGAGATGCAGGAATGTGTGAGCTTTGTGCTTTTACATGAACACTACAAATTCAGGCATAATTATACAATTTGCATCTGAATATGAATTGACAAAAAATAAAAATGTGACTTTGAGCTATACTGAACAGAGAGAGGTAATTGTTTTTGTATCTGAGAGCAAGAGATTGAAATGACATTTTACTTGTTTGCTTGATTCAGCTTGAGCTCACAAATTTCATTCGAGACTAAGAGGCTGAGTTCAGATTTTTAGTGTTCGAAAAATTATTTCCCCCCTTGAGTAAGTCTTTACATCATTTATTCCTGCATGCTTGGAAGCTATTCAAACACCTCAGTCTCATATCTGCCATTTAAAAGGCCAAAATAAACCTGAAATCTCATCTTCTAAACTCTCACCAGTGTGAACAGTAGTGTAGAATATGGTTGTGTTATAATAAGCATCCTTTATGCATAGTTCTGAAGGATTTGGACCAAAATGCTCTAGAAATCCAGCGTCTGACTCCAGATTGCCAGCACTTCTAGCTTAATAATGTACTCATTACATTATTCTTAAGAGGAATTACTCAACTGAAAGTGTTATGAAATTTCATAGTGTAAATGTTGGTAGTTTCAGGATGTTTTTTTTCTTACCAGAGATTACCTGCTGTGATTTCTTTGTCTAGAAAGCTCTGGATATCATGATATAATATACATCTCCATAGTGACACAAAGCTAAAAATGGCAACCTGACTCACTAGAAGAAAGAGCTTAAACTCAAAGTAGCCAACAGGCTAGCTTTATGTTAGCAACGGCACAGATGCCTGCAGTAATGTGAGCAAGATTCTTATACATATAGTAAAACAGTCTTTGCCAGTGCCAGGAACAGGAAAATAAATTTGTGCATTTGCTCTCTTGCGAATTGATGAGAGAAATCGTCACATAACATTTAAAGCAATATATCTTTCCTAGGCATGTCTAACATTTTAGTGTAACACGTAACCTCATAATCTACAGAATAAATGCAGTTTTGTTAATAAGATTGAATAAGTTTTGTTAATAAGAAAACAGCTCATTTAAGATTTAGCCACACAGTTTTCTAAACTGGTCTTGTCTTTCACCACTGGGTTTAAAATATGTGTGCTTTAATGTATACCAAGAACTGTTTATAACACTGTGTAAGCACGTGTGCAAGGACAAAGTAGTGTGAAGAGTACTTATTGTCTGTCACGAAGCACACTTAGAGGTCATAAGAGGGCAGCAGTGCTACATGTCCCTGTAGGCCTCAGTAGAACACTTTCTCTTTTTCTCCTGCAATCAGCCTTTCAGCACACACAGTGGCATTAACACACCCTAATCTCTCTGATTCCTGCCTGCTTTTCAGCCACCCATTCCCATTAGGCTCCTCTGCCCTATTTCCCTGGTGCATCCACCAGCTATGCTAAGTAAACATGGTGGTTTTATGAGCCTGGCTAAGCAGGTGTTAACTCTTGTTCTGCGCTGACTCTGTGCTGGCATGTGAACAATACTGGGCGAGTGAGCCCGTGCACACACACCAAAGGCTATTCAGCCTGGGGCTCTGGATCCTCTCCGCCCCTCGTCCAGGGCAGAGAGGCGGCGCTCTTTGGGGGCCATTGTTTGGGCCTTAAGCATTCCTCCCATTCTGGAGTGGCCGGCGGCATCACAAAGAGGGGGCAGGATTAGGCGCGGCCGGCGCTTGCCCCGTGGTCTCATGGGATTAGGTTTCTATAGAAGGGGGCAGCAACGGATCAGCACAGAAAAAGAAACCGGGATCCCAGAGCTCTCTCCACAGTCTTTGAGGGGAATAGTAGAGCTGCAGAGAAAATCCCTATGGCCTCATGATGCTGTCTCACTC